>NC_143153.1:19636806-19647145 GCF_041381405.1 Jatropha curcas
AGTCTGGGGGTGGTATGCAGAACTGAATTGTAGCTGTGACCCTAATAGTTTCATGAGTTCTTTTCAAAAGTTGCTAGTGAATATCTTGTCCCTATAAGATACTATTATCTCAAGCATGCCATGGAGCTTAAATACATGATATATGAATACATAAGTAACTTTTGAAGCATTGAATGGGTGAGCAAGAGGAATAAAATGGGTAGATTTAGTGAACCTGTCAATGACAACTAGGATAGTGGCAAAACCTTGTGATTTGGGTATTTTTTTTCTATGAAATCCATAGAAATATGCTGTTAGGCTTGGGTGGGGGTTGTGAGAGGTTGAAGGAGACCAAGATATGCAGTGGACTTAGTCTTGCATCTTTTATATGTGTCACACTGTAGGACCCATTCAATAATAGATTTCTACATGCCTGGCAAGTAGAAGGATTGTTGTAGTCTAGGCAATGTGCCCCTGATCCCAGAATGGCCTCCAATAGGGGATTCATTGCATAGGGATATCAATCTCAACCTGAGTTCTGCAGTAGCTCCAATGTATATTTTCCCTTTATATCTCACTAATCCTCTTGATAAGGAAAAATTAGGTGCTTTTTTGGGGGGGGGGGGTTTATGGTAAGAGCAGCAATAGTAGGGGCCAATACATTATCACTTTCATAGGAATTTAGAACTCCCTGTAGCCATTTTAGGGTAACTGAGGATACTGTCAAGCTGAAGCAGGAAGTACCCCCTTCAAATCTCCTTGAGAGAGCGTCGGCTATGCTATTTTCAGTTCCTTTCTTGTATTGGATTATATAATCCAATCCCATCAATTTACAGGTTCCTTTTTGTTGGATCTTGTTGTGCAACCTCTGCTTTAATAGGTGTTTGATGCTTTCTTGATCGGTTCTAATTATGAAGGGCCTTAACTCTAAATAGTGTCTCCATTGAGTTATAGCCAAGATTATAGCCATTAACTCTTTTTCACAAGCTGATAGCTGTTGTGCCCTTACACTTAAAGGCTTTGATATATAGGCTAGAGGTCTGTTATGTTGAAGTAAAACTATCCCTAGTCCAGTGTTACTAGCATCACACTCAAGAATTAAAGGTTGGGTAAAGTTTGATAGAGCCAAAATAGGTGCCTGTGTCATGAGATGCTTGAGCTGGTCAAAGGCAGCCTGTACAATAGGGGTTCTAGTTGAATTGATCTTTCTTGAGAAGGTCAGTAAGTGGTTTGCAAATAACCCCATACCCTGCTATGAACTTTCTATAATATCCAGTAAGACCAAGAAACCCTCTAAGGCCTTTCAGATTCTTTGGGAAAGGCCAATTAGTCATAGCTTCCACCTTACTAAGGTCAGTAGACACCCCTTTAGCAGAGATAATGTGACCCAAGTAACTGACTTGGGATTGCCCAAACTCACATTTAGACTGTTTAACTAACAGCTGATTATAGGAGAGTACTTAAAAGACAAGTTGTAAAACTGCACATGGGCTTCAAGAGTGGGACTATAGATGAGAATATCATCAAAGAAAACTAACACAAACTTTTTGAGATAGGACTGAAATAAGGAATTCATTAGGGCTTGGAAGGTAGCTACTGCATTAGTTAGCCCAAAGGGCATGACAAGGAATTCATAATGCCCTGAATGACTTCTAAATGCAGTTTTTGGGATGTCCTCTACCCTTATTCTGATTTGATGGTAGCCTATCCTTAAATCCATTTTAAAGAATATGGTTACCCCATGTAATTCATCCAATAGGTCCTTTGTAAGGGGTATAGGGAACTTATTTTTCATAGTATGCTTGTTAAGTTCCCTAAAATCCATAGAAAATCTCCAAGTCCCATCTTTCTTTTTAACTAATAACACAGGAGAAGCAAAGGGGCTGGTGCTTGGTTGGATGAGGCAGCTATTAAGCATTTCAGATACAAGCTTCTCAATTTCATTTTTTTGGTGGTAAGAGTATCTATAAGGTCTGATGTTGATTGGTTCAGTATTTAGTTTTAGGGGAATCAAGTGGTCATGAGTTCTAGATGGGGGTAAAGAGGTAGGTGTTTGGAAAAGATGTGCATATTTATGAAGTAGGAAAGTGATCATAGGTGATGGTTGGGTTTGGGTTGGAGTTAAGTTTTGTTCAATGGGTGGGTTTAAGGTCATGACATATATTTTAGCAGTGACCCCTTTCTAACCAGATTGCATTAGTTTCCTTGGGGCCTTTGAGGTCATCATTCTTATAGACACTTGCTCACTCAACCCCCTCGACACAAGCTTCTTTCCCTCTTTCTATATAGTTAGCACAATTTCCTTAAAGTCAAAGGTCACAAGTGAGTGACATTTCATCCAATCAACCCCCAATATAATATCATAATCTCTTAGTTATAAAACCCTTAGGTCAAACTCAAACTTACACCCTTGCATGTTCCACTTATAGCCATTGCATTTCTCATAAACAGTCAGTTTTCTCCTATCAGCTACCATCACAGTCATAGGTTTTACCTTGGACACAGGTAGTTTAGACTCTTTGGTTACCTTAGAATCTAGAAAGCTATGTGTACTACCCGTGTCAATCAAGATCTTGATTGGCTTACCATGTAATTGACCCTTCAATTTCAGTGTATTATCGCTAAGCCCCCCATCTATAGCATTAAGGGATAGGGCTATGTTCTCTAATGTTTCCTTTAGATTTTCATTTTTAGACTCCTCCACTTCATGCCATTCCTCCTCTTCCAATTTCAGTGTATTATATGATTCAGGATGAAGGGGGTAAACCTTTTCCATTCTCAATTTAAGAGACTCAAATCTGTTTTGATAGTCATTGACAGTGTCAGTTTGCCTTAGGTTTTGTATTTCCTCCACAAGATCTTCTTCCTTTTGATCCCTAAATCTTTGGCAAATAACATCAGCAAAATCTTCCCATATTAGGGCATCTCTTTCCTTGCTCTAATTAAGGAACCAAATCTCAGCTCTACCTTATAGAAATAAACTTGCTAGTTCTACGTACCTCAAAAATCTGGAAATATTTCCTACACTTGCTAACCCAAGTTTTTTCATCTAACCCCTCAAAACTAGGCAAATCACACTTAGGGCGTAACTTATTAAAATAAGTTGTCCCATGTGGTTCATATTCATTATGTTCTCTAAACCCTGATTTATTTAGGATCCTTTTATCAGTATTGGGGGATTCATGGTTTGTGTTTAAGTGTTCCCTACCTCTGCTTCTGCCAAGTTGTGAGAAGGGACCTCTAGGAGAAAAAGAGGTAGAGAATGAGGCATTACCTTGAATCAACTTAGCCAAGTAAGCAACTGGTTCTCTTACTTAACTCTTCATAAGATGCTTGTGATTTCCTTTATTCTAGACTCATACTATTTTGCTCTTCTAATAGTTTCTCCACTGTGATGTGATGTTCCTTCAATTGAGATTCAATAGATCCATGCTTGGATTTCATTGGCACCTTCAGTTTGGAGTTGAGAGAGTGGAGCTAGTCTTCCGATTCTTCCGAGGATACATAATGCCCTTAGATGATGGTCCCTTATTCTTCTTAGAGGTAGTGGATTTACTCATGTTTTCTAGCAACCGCGGCTGCTCTGATACCAATTGTTAGGAATATCCCTAATTATTTGAGTAAAATAGGTAGGTACAGATGCAACAAGTCTTAGAATAGAAAGATAGAGCAGAATAGGAGAAGAAAAGAAGAGAATGACAGAAGAGAGAGAGAAAAGAAGAGAGAGAGAGAGAGAGAGAGAGAGGAATTGATTATATTATTGAATTGGATGCTCTTGCCTCTAATGAGACGTATGCATCTAGGGAAAAAAGAGAATAAAGGTCAATAAAAAAATATAAAGGACAATAACTGTCACACCAGCTATGTCTAGTACTATAGGAATATTCTAACTAATTTTGTTTCTTAGCTATATTAATTCCTAAGCACATTTCTACCCTTTCTCTTATATGTAACATTTTTTTTTGAAAAGTTTTTCTAGAAGAGTTGTGATGCTTGATTTTATATTAGGTTATCTGCATTCAATGAGAAGCACAAACACTTATATATATATATATATATATATATATATATATATATATATATAAGTGAAGTTGTAAGCACATTTTTTAATGGGAACTCGTTAAACGAACATTTACGTTGAATTTCATATCTCTTCCTATAATGGAAATCAGAGGATTGGACTTTGATCTTGATATTCTCCTACACGAAGCAAAGATGGATTGGCAAACTAGTGAAAACTTATCTGTGCAGCTTCTTAATCTTAAGGACAATAGAGAAGCTGTTTATGGTGCTCTTGATGCTTGGGTTGTATGGGAGCACTGGTTTCCTATTGGATCAATTGAGACGACTTTGCTCACTTTTGAAAAGGAACAACAATGGCCCAGAGTTGTTCTGGTCTCTCTCTCTCTCTCTCTCTCTCTTTATGTATGCGTGCATGATTATGTGTGAATGTTTTTGTCATGTGTTTTGTGGATAAAAATGAAAATTTTATTGAAGTAGGAAACCATAGCAATAGAGGATAAGATATCTTTCTAAACAATGCTGCAGAGTGTAGCAATAAGAAATAGATAGAAAAACCAAAGACTAGAAAAGAAACTTCCTCCTTGATGGCAATGGAGAAGAAGAAGACATTGAATAATCAAAGAGAAAGTAAAACAGGGACAAGAGAAAGAAGGCAGGGACAATAAGCAAAAAATAGAGAGTTTCCATTAAAGCTGTAGTTGATACTACTCTTTTGGGTTTCATTCATATTTCATACTTATAGTTGATTACATCAGCTCTTAGGACACTAATACATATTCTAGAAGAATAATTACAGCCACAAGTTCAAAAATAAAGTAAGATTTGCTGACATAATCAAGATTACAGAAACAAAAAAATTAAATCATGATCTAGAATTATCTACAAAATACTAGAAGTTTTATTGAGAAAAATCTTATTTTCCAATAATCTCCTCCTTGAGATTTTTCTCAAGAACTCCAAGTATAGTTCGTAAAAACTCAAATCTTGCAGTAGGAAGGGGTTTAGTCAGAATATCAGCTACTTGCTCTTCTGACTTGCAGTGTAGCAGCTTCACTTCTCCATTCCTTTCAGCTTCTCTTATAGCATGAAACTTCACATTGATGTGTTTAGTTCTGCCATGCTGTGTAGGATTCTAAGCAATGGTTATGGCTGACTTGTTGTCACAATAAATGATAATTGGATCATTTAAATTTTTTTCCCAAGTCATTCAATAATTTTCTAAGCCAAATTGTTTGATTGGCAGTAGCTGCACAAGAGATATACTCAGCTTCAGCCCTAGACTAAGCAACCACTTCCTGTTTTCTTAAATTCCAATAGAAGGCACCCGAACCAAAAGAGAATATGTAACCAGTTGTGCTTTGCATATCATCCACATAACCAGCCCAATCACTATCAACATAACCTTCTAACTTGCCTTCTCCATTGCTGGAATACCATATACCAAAATTAATGGTACCTTTTCACAAACCTTAAAACATGTGTTGCAGCATCGAAATGCACTTGAGATGGAGCTTGCATGAATCTAGAAAGTACATTTGCTGCAAACATTAAATCAGATCTAGTTGCAGTTAAATAAAGAAGACTAACAACTAGACTTATATAAGGTGATGCATCAGTTAGGTTCTCTCCATCATTTTTGGATAATCTTTCATTTTGAGCTAGTGGAGTGATCAAAGATTTACAGGTTTGCATATTGAATTTCTTCAAGATATCCATGGCATATTTTCTATGTGAAATAAAAATGCCATTCTCAGAGTGCTCCACCTCCAATCCTAAAAAATATTTTATCTTTCCCAAGTCTGACACCTCAAATTCTTTTTCCATCTTTAACTTGAAGTCTTTTATCAACTCATCATTACTTCTAGTCACCAATGAGTCATCTACATAGAGAGAAACTAACAATATATTACCATCGGCTGAGAGTTTGACATACAAAGTTGCCTCACTAGAACCCTCTTGAATTCTTGACTTAAGAGATAAGAGTTAATTTTGCAGTGCCAAGCTCTTGGAGCTTGTTTTAAGCCATGGAGAGCCTTTTGCAGCTCGTGAACTTTGTCTCTATAACTAGGAATTTTGAAGCCTTCAGGTTGAGAGACATATTTCTTCCCTCAACACACCATTTAAAAAGGAAGATTTTACATCTATTTCTTCTGAGCTGCTAATGCAATTAGCATTCTGATTGTATCATGCCTAGCAACAAGAGCAAAAGTATCTATGAAATCAACCAAGTAACTTAAATAGCCTTTCACTGCTAGTCTTGCTTTGTGTTTGTTGATGGATCCATCAGGATTTGATTTTGTCCTGAAACTCCATTTAACACCAATAACATTTTTATCTTTAGGTTTAGAAACAAGTTCCCAAGTGTTGTTCTTCTCAATCATTGCGATTTTAGTTTTCATAGTGTAGACGTTAAATTTGTGCCCCAAAAGGACTCAATGATGATAACTTTTTTTTGTGATAAAATGAGTTTGAGATATCCGATGAATTTGATTGTTGGACCAATGATCCGAGTTTAAGAAATATGACCCATCGGGCCTTTTTCATGTTTTCAGGGTTCGCATCGAAACATGGCCCGAAAATGGGTCTCGGGTCGCCCGTGATGCGTCCCGGTGCACTGTCTCATTCTACGTGTCACCCGGGCTAATTTTATAAAAATAGGACCTGGTCTATTTTTGGGGCCCACCAGTGGCACTTGCCACCTAAGCCCTAAAAATAGGGCAACATTCTCCATTTGCCTATAAATAGGGCATTGGAGAATGTAAAAGGGGGAGAATTTTTGGTTCCCTAACCAAACTCTTGCATTTTTTATTCTCAAAAACCCCTTAATCCAAATCCTTAGCAAGTGTTATTGATTTGCATTAAGGGAGAATATTTTTATACAAAGAACTTTAATGGGTTTGGCAATCAATTTTTTTCAAAAACATAAAGCAAATAAACAAATCTCGGATCATTGATCACAGAACAAAGTTCTTGGATTTTTCTAGCCATTTTTAATCCAATCTCGAGTTTCTCTTCAAAGCAAAGGTAAACTGAGAGTCCAAACCCTTATTTCTAATCTTTTTCCTTTCTTTGGTGGCCTAAGTCGCCGTTCTTAAGCCTAGCTGTGAGAAAAACAAGGATCAACAAAAAAAGAGCTTTCTGCATCGAAATGGCGGGCTGAGGATAGTAATGGCGCAAGCCACCACGTGTGGCGTGCGCCACTTACATAGACCTTACGCCACTTCTACCCAAAAAGCTCCGGAAGGCTTGTTTTTGAGTTCTTTGATTAGGGCAAGATCCGTGCGCCATTACGTGTGGTGTGCGCCACTAAACGAACCTTCATTTCAGAATCCAAACAACTTAAAATCAATCATCTAGCCTTGATTTCGAGATTAAATCGAGTTAAGCCTTAGACATCCTTGCTTAAAGTGCGTATACAACTCATTTTTGGTCCGGATAAGCTAATAAAGAATGGGAATGGGTAAAGAAAGTCATAGTTGTTCATCATCATTCATGATGAACAACAAATTCTTGAAATCAAATCCCATTTTAAACTAAAGAATAATGCTTTATTATTCTGCCCTTTATTTTCCAGTTCTTTAAATTCCAGCAGTTTTGATTTCAGTCCTTTATTTACAATGCACTTTACTTTAATGCCATTTACTTTATGTAAATCTTACTCATATGACTTTAGCTTGGAACACTTTAACATTAACATTCATCATTTCCATCATTGTGAATGAATGTGATTGTTATTTAATTCTTGTGGATGTTTATTCATTTTTGTGCCTATTGTTCATGAACGTTAATTATTGCTTTTATTCTTATTAAGCTCAATGTAAAGGACCTTAGTGGGTCCTATTCTTAGGTATATGAAATAATTAGTTGGATTTTGGAAAATTTGGAGGGATTAATGGGTAGATTGTATTATTAAGTGATGGGGTGTATTCTTTTCTCCTCACCCCCTCCTTTAGATGGTTTACTTTTATGTTTTATGGATGAGATTATATGCTTGATTGACATGATTTCCAAAAATTGCATCAAAAGTATTTTACATCTCATTTTCTAGTTAATGGTATTATTGGATAGTTGTGACTTGATGGACAACTAGAAGGCCAGTTTAACCGGACGATATGAGTGGCTAACACCTTCCCATATCGTACCTAACTCCCGAACCTTATCTCTGGTTTAAAATCGAGTGAGTCGATTCCAAAGAATTGACTGATTTGAGAATTGTTCCTAATAAAGGTGGCGACTCCAAAAAAATAAAAAAAAAAAACTCTTACAAGTGTAAGAAACTTTAAAAAATCCCTTTTCAAAAGGATTGCTATTTCTGAGGATTAATAAACGGGTTTATTAAAAGAAAACTGCTTTTCAAAACTAAAATTAACCAAGCTCGTTTTGATTCGATTTGAATCTTTTTTTCGATGGAAAAATCAACCGTCCTCAGCCTAGCGACTCCACTGGGGATCGAACCCAGAATCTCTAGTTTTCGATTTTGGGTTCGAGTAGAGAGTTGACTCCAAAAGTTATCCACTTATTCACAATCTTTAATAATATTGTTAACTCTAAATTTGTTTACTTTTTGTACTTATAAATGTCATTCATGCACTTATCTGTTCTTAATCTCTTTTTTACCCTAAACCCTAAAGGTGATATTGGGGGTTGCGGTCCTTTCACTCTATGCGACTGTTTGGATTCGTCACTAATATAAACCGCCCATAAGTCAAGTACCATTTGATATATGAAAAGAATTGGCACAATCCGTTATCACTATTTGTTTAGACGCAAAGCAAAATGGGAGGAAACAACTAATTCTCGTTTATGGGACCCAAGACTTAATAAACCCGAATAAAGCTCATATAATTGACCCTAGTTTCTTCCTTTAGAGTTATCATAATAATTAATGTTGTGTCATTCATATAATAAATGCAAAAGGCGTTAGTCTAAAATCCCATGATAGTTAATGGGCCCAACTAATATGTCCTAGGGTTTTAGAATGACCTTCGACCTTGAATCGTGTGTGGGAGCTATAAGTGTGGAGATCATGCATTTTCCAACTCCCGTTCCCCTTGTTTATATATACTTATGCTATGTTTTGTGATTTCCTCATGCATCATGCAACATGCTTCTTTTTAAGCCATATAGGAATATTCTATCATATCCCGGCCCCATTTGTTCAAAATGACGAAAAGGGAAAGACCTCAAAGAAGTGCTAGAATCAAAACGAGCCAAAAGAGCTCTCTCGAAAGTTGACATTCCAAGTGAAGGGCAAAACTCAAGTGCCTAAAAAGAAGCTCCTCCAGTTCAAACGTCGACATTTAAAGACCCCTAGAAGAGGCTCATCAACTTTCGCTTGAAATCAAGCGAGTGTGAATACTCAAATTTTGACCTTTTCTACAGTAACTTTGACTTTTCTACAGTGTCAATGCCGGACTGCAAACAGTCCGGCCGGATCGAAGGCCATTTTGGACATTTACTGGAAATATGTCAATATGGTACTTAAAACGTCCGGAATGTCGCGAGGATCGCGGAACAGGTCCCGGAATATTTTTCGGAGGTCCGGAACTCCCAAAAAGGCCCCCGGAGCGAGGCACGGTGTCCACACCGGCCACGGTGGCGCCGGCCGCCGGGCACGGCGGCGCCTGCCGCCGGCCACGGCGACTCCAGCCGCCGTGCACGGCGGCAGCAGCCGCCCAGCCTGGGCGGCACCTGCCGCCCCACTGCCTGGGCGGGGGCTGCCGCCCAGCGCGGGCGAGGCCTGCCGCCCAGCGCGCGCAGGCGCGGCCTGTCGCCCCGCGCGGGCAAGGCCTGCCGCCCAGCGCGCGCGGGCGAGGCCTGTCGCCCCGCGCGGGCGATAGGCCCCGCGCGGGTGAGGCGTGCCGCCCAGCGCCCGCGGGGCCTGGCCCCCCACCCCCTTGGGCGGCACCTGCCGCCCAGCTTGGGCGACACCTGCCGCCCAGACCGGGCGGCGCCTGCCGCCCCACCGACTGGGCGGCAGCTACCGCGCTCCCAGGCGGCACCCCCCGCCCAGCGTGGGCGGGGCCTGCCGCCCCACCGACAGGGCGGCACCTGCCGCCCTCCCGGGCGGCCCCTGCCGCCCGGGACCCGAAAATGGCCTATAAATAGGCCATTTTCAGCCTATTTTTTGGACACCTCTGTCTGTTTTAACGGACGAAACCCTCTCCCTCTCACGCTCCTTGCGTTTTCTTTACCGCTTTTTGCATTTAATTTAATTTTTATTGCATTTTTATTGTGATATTTGGACATTAAAATTAAACAAATTAAAATTAATTAATATTTCCTAAGCGAGGAGCTTAATCTGGAATTAAGAAGCGGTCGTCGATTAAATCAGGTA
>NC_143153.1:20103865-20129646 GCF_041381405.1 Jatropha curcas
CTTTTAGGCCTTACACATTGTACCTGGTACTAGCGCTTCGCGCGTTCTGAGACAGATGGGGATAGATCAGACTGTTCCGACCATGGATGATTCCCTAGCTGATTCAGCCATCACTCCGGGAGTACTCGAGCCGTCCTTAGGGCCTGGGTTAGGGACCATCATATGGTTAGACCTTCACCTAATCCTGCTGGTATTCAGACCTCTCCTGAGTACCGGTCTTGGTTTATGACCATTGTCTGGCCAGTTGAGAGCTGAGGAGGAACGCATTGCTGAGTGCACTCGAGGGTTGGACTCAGGCTGACGCTGGTGATGGGATTAGGACTGATGAGGAGATCATGTTGGCTCCTCGGACAGGCGAGGCTGGAGGGAGTTCAACAACTGGGGATGACTCGAAGGACGTTGCCCCACGGAGGCGACGGGGTACCTAGACTCTAATAGGCTTTTGGACTTTTGGTGTTTTGGCTTTGTTTGAACTCTTTTGTCTTTTACTTGGACTTTGGGTGTGGATTTTTGGTGTTATTTGGAATTTTGGATGTATTTTCCTTTGGATTTGGACTTTATTATTTTATTTTTCTTGGTCTCTTTAGTTTTCTGCTTGACTTTGGACTGTTTGACTTTATTGCTTTCAATTGGGCATGTCATTAAGCTTTCCAAGCATTTTCCAACTTCATTTATTCAAGCTCTGATTTTTGCCTAAGCCGCCCTCTCGGGTTTTCAACTTAGCGAGCTACCCATTTTTGCCTAAGCCGCCCTTTTCGGGTTTTCAACTTAGCGGGCCCCGATTTTTGCCTAAGCCGCCCTTTTCGGGTTTTCGACTTAGCGGGTTTTTCTCTTCTTTTTTTTTTTTATCTTTTTTATTATTATTATTATTATTATTATTTTTTTTTATTGTTGGCAAAGAGGAAAGAATTATGGAATAATTTTCATTAATGTTTAGACCCTACCCAATGAGGGTTGCCTACATATCTCCGATACATAATTTCTTTTTTCCAAAGAGAATCAGGTCTAGTGTAGTTCATTTTACATTATGCAATGCTTATTACACAAAATATCTTTTTAACTGATCTAAATTACATGGATTCGTGAATTCCAAACCATCTAAATCAGTCAAGATGACGGCTCCGCCGGACAATACTTTCTTCAACACATAGGGTCCAGCCCAATGAGGACGAAACTTCCCACGTGGGTCTATGATTGGCTGTCTAATCTCCTTCAGGACCAAACAACCTTCTTCCAGCTTCCGGTCTTTGACCCTCTTATCAAAATGCCGTGCCATTCTTCTTTGGTAGACTTGAGTTTGGTGGATTGCTTGCAATCGCTTTTCATCCATACCCAAAAGTTGCAAGTGATAATTCTTAGCCCAATCTGCTTCGTTGATCTGGCTTTCCTGAATAATCCTTGCCGACTGAACTTCCAGCTCAATAGGCAATATTGCTTCCATGCCATAATACTAAAGAATACGGAGTTGCTCCGGTGGGCGTTCTGATTGAAGTCCTATATCCCCATAGGGCATTCGGTAACTGTTCGTGCCAAGCTTTGTGCTTTTTAACAGTCTCCTGCAAAAAGACTTTTATAGCCTTATTCGCAGCTTCTACAGCCCCGTTTGCTTGTGGACGATAGGGTGAGGACTTATGATGTTGAATTTTCTTTTGCTTCAGCAGGTCAGAAAATTCACTTTGAAAGTGAGACCCATTATCCGTGATGATCTCGAACGGTGTTCCATACCGACAAAGGATGTTAGTACGGACAAACTGTGCTGCCTTCTTGGCATTTAAAACTGAATAAGAGGCTGCCTCGATCCACTTAGTGAAATAATCTACAGTAACCAGGATGAATTGATGGCCGTTAGAGGCCTTCGGGTGGATTTTTCCGACCACGTCTATGCCCCAAGTTGCGAAAGGCCATGGTGAAGCAATAGGATTCAAATTGACCGGAGGTTGTCTTTGCAGCTTAGCAAAAATTTGACATTTGTGACACTTCTGCGCGTGCCTCACGCAATCTGCATTCATGGTTGACCAGTAATAACCCAGGTTCATGATTTTCCGAGCCAAGGCTATCCCGTGCATGTGTGGACCAGACTCCCCATTATGTAGGGAATCCATGATGGTTTGAGCTTCTCCCTCATCAACGCATCTTAGGTGCAGGCCGTTCCAACTTCTCTTATACAGAACTCCCTCAGTGAAGAAATATCCGGATGCTAACTGTCTCAATGTCCGTTGATCAGTTTTGGTAGATCCCTCCGGGTAGGCTTCATTCTGAAGATAATTCTGTATATCCCAATACTAGGGCTTGTCATCGACCAAATTCATGATATGTGCTGGCTGTTTCTGTAGCCGCACTGTCAGAGGTCGAACGACTCGGTCTCCTTCTACATTGACCATAGAGGCTAAAGTAGCCAGAGCATCTGCGAACTAATTTTTTGGCTCGCGGCAAGTAGTGGAAGGATAAATCCTCAAATTGCTGAGCCAATTCGTCCAAGCGTCGTAGGTAAGGAACCAAACGCTCTTCTTTAATTCTCCATTTCCTTAAAGCTTGGGAGACTATTAAGTTAGAATCTCCGAAAACCTTGAGGATCTTTATCTCTTTTTCCAGGGCTGCTTCTAACCCCTTTATGCAAGCTTCATACTCGGCTTCATTATTGGTACAGTCGAAATCTAATTTGACTGCGATCGGGACATATTCGCCACAAGGAGTTTTGAATACGACTCCAACCCCGTTTCCATGGTAGTTCGAAGCTCCATCGAAGTACATTTCCCAGACTTCACTTTCCAAGCTCAACAAGTCTTCATCAGGAAATTCCACTTCCAGCATTTGGTCTCCGACCGGTAATTCTGCTAGTTGATCAGCCAAGGCTCCGCCTTTCACCGCCTTTCGTTGTACAAATTTTAAATCATAAGATGCGAGCACTGACACCCACTTAGCCATTTTACAGTCAAGAACCGGCCTCTCCATAAGGAATTTCAAGGGGTTCGATTCAGAAAAGACGTAGGTGGTGTAAGACGAGAGGTAGTGCTGCAGTTTTGTACAGGCCCTTACCAGAGCAAAACACAACTTCTCTATCTTATTGTATTTTAGCTCAGATTCTAGCATCCTCTTGCTAAGGTAATACACAGCATTTTCTACCCTTGTATCTTCTGCTTGTTGAGCTAGCATTGCACCCATCGCTTCTTCTGTCACTGATAGGTACAACAGCAAAGGCTTTCCTAGCCTTGGTGGCTGTAAGACTGGTGGGGATAACAGATATTGCTTGACTTGGTCGAAAGCTTTCTGACAATCCTCATTCCATTTTACGGCTACTCCTTTCCTGAGCAATTTGAAGATCGGACCACAAGTATTAGCCAATTGATTGATGAACCAGCTGATGTACTGTAGCCTTCCTAGGAAACCCCGAACTTCCTTTTCCGTCCTCGGTGTTGGTATTTCCATAACGGCTTTGGCTTTTGAAGGATCAATTTCTATGCCCTTCCGACTGACCATATGCCCCAGAAATACTCCGGATGTAGCTCCAAACAGACATTTTGCCGGGTTGAGTTTTAAATTGTACTTTCGAAGTCTAAGGAAGAACTTCTCAAGCGCTGTTGTATGTTCTTCAGCTGTTTTTTGATTTAACAACCATATCGTCCACGTACACTTCTACTTCTTCGTGAATCATGTCATGGAAGATGGTCGTCGCCATTCTTTGATAGGTTGCCCCGGCATTTTTGAGCCCAAAAGGCATGACCCTGTAGCAGTAGGTTCCCCACTCCGTGATGAATGCCGTTTTCTCTTTGTCTGGCACATGCATCATTATTTGGTTGTACCCGACAGCAAGATCGGTCAAGGAGACCATCTCGTGTCCCGCCATTCGGTCTACCAACAAGTCGATATGCGGCAGGGGGAAGTCGTCCTTCGGACATGCTCTATTCAAATCCCGATAGTCCACACACATTCTGACTTTGCCATCTTTCTTCGGCACTGGCACAATATTTGCTAACCATGTCGGGTAGGCAATGGGTTCTATGAATCTGTTCTCCAGTTGCTTGGCTACCTCCTCCTTGATTTTCAAGGACCATTCGGTCTTCAGCCTTCTTAGCCTCTGCTTCACTGGCTTAGCCTCGGGATATACTGGAATCTTGTGCACCACTATTGCTGGGTCAATTCCCGTGATGTCACTTGCCTTCCACATGAAACAATTGGCAAACTTCCTCAAGCATTCACTGACCTGTCCCTTGTTCACACAGTCAAATGCAATGTATGTATGTTCATTTTCTTCTTTGCCAATTATTACTTTTTTCTTTTTCATTTTTTATTTCATTTATATGATTATTTTTGCTTGGAAATGCTTGGAAAGATAGACACACGGGGTAGTCAATAATTTGCAAGCCTTTATTGATCATGACAGAATTGTCTTCAAAGATTACATCAAATTTGAAATATGGATTTTCAAAATCCGACACAGATGACTCAAGACTGGAACTGGACTCTGACTCGGTTTCAGACTCGGGGTCAGACTCAGACTCAATACAAGACTTGATTACAGATTTTGACTCTAGGTTTCACTCGGGAGGGGGTTTATCAGCAGCGCGCTCCTCCTCGGCGTACCAATTGGTGAGAGGGCCTTCGTTCGGCTTGATCAGGCTCAGCAGATCTTGGTCCCCATCATTTCCTGTGATAACTGCAATTTCGTCAAGGAGACTAGGTTGCATGAAGTCTTCCACTTCGAGTTCGGTTGTTACCTCTTCGGATAAGTCATTCAAGTCCAGGACACAGGTGTCATTCATTTCTAGGAATAGTTCGAAAGGATCGATCAATTCCTGGTCAGAAATAATAGCATTTACCCCCGTGATTTGGTAAGGGATTAGTGCTAATGTTTGACTCACTTCTTGGGATGATTGAACCATCGTCTACCAGGTCTTGGATGCGGTTCTTAAGCGTCCAGCACACTTCAGTCTCGTGCCCATGACCTTGATGATATTCACAGTATTCATTGGTTCAGTAGTTTCTTGGTAAAGGGTAGGGTGGCGGCCTTGCTTCCAAAGGCTTGATGTAGTTGGCCTTGACAGCCTCTCGGAAAACCAAAAGGATTGGCATCCCGAGATCAGTATATGTCCTTCTTGACCGATTTCCATTTCTCATATTGCCCACACGTAAAGGATTCGTGGGGGTGATGCTTGCCATTTCATAGACTTTGCCAGCTTGGCTAGGCTTCTCGTATTTTGAGGAACCCGAGTCTTCTTTCAGTTGCCCCATTTGAATTAAATCCTCTACCTTTGTAGCAGTGGCAATGAGTGACTGGAAGGTTGGTAAGTATTGGGTTTGTAACTGTTGTTGATAGACAGACTGCAGGTTCTTTATGATTATGTCTACCTGTTCTTGTTCAGAAGGCCGGTTGATCATTTGAGCAACCTTGGTCCTTTTCCTTGTAAGGAACGAGGGAAAAGGTTCATTGTTTTTCTGTTTGGTGGTGTCCAGTTTTTTTCTCATTTTCTGAGCTTCTGGCTCAGAAGCAGGCATGTCATCCAGGTTAAGGGTAGGATTTGTCGGTTTTGCGGCAGGTCCTTGATTGGAAGCAGCAGGTCCACTTCCCTCACCGGAAGCCCCACTTCCATTACCATTACCCAATTCAGCTATCAGGGCAATCCTTTGGGCAGCTAATGCCTCATTCATTCTGGCCTCCATTCTGGCCTCCATTCTGGCCTCGAGTTGTTCTATAAGGTTTTTGATGTCAGAAAGTGATGCCATTGGTGCAGTTGAGATTAGTGAGGTCGGTGATAGCACAGTAGGTGTGGTTGGCACTAATGTTGGCACTTGAACAGGGGGTACCTGTAAGTATGAGGGGTAATCGCATTAGGGTATAGTGGGCGGTATTGTGTGTCAGAGTAACTGATATGAGGTAGACCGACTCTTTGTCCAACTGTGCATGACTGACAAACAGAAGGATATTTTTGTGTCCCTCCACTCTCTTCTCTCCTTTTTTTTTTTTTAATGCTTATGGTATGTCATGAATGCGCACAACAACACGTCATAATTTATTTTAATGAGGTGATTCGTACCATTGGGTGCATATAGTCCTAAAGGATAGGTTCTATAGGCTATGACACAAATAGAGAATCGGCTTATTAAGGGACCCTTGAACCTTGAGTATGGATATACCTAACCACATGTGAAACAAGGAGTTTCGCGTGGGTCCAACGGTACGCATACCCATGTGCCACCTCCAAAAGGATTAGAGATGGTTTGCGGTAACAGGGAGGACGCTTTGGCTGTCCGTCGGCATAATCAAAGAGACTTGCCGATCAGCGCTACTTGCTATCCAGACTCAAAAATTTGAACAGAAGAGAAGAAATTCATTTGAAGTTCATTTTTTATGCAATGGAGAAAAAGATTCTCAATCGTGCAAATAAATCAACAAGTTTTAATGTCTTAATTAAAATTTTCAATTAAGTTCAAATTTCTTCATCAAGTATTCTTAAGGAAAGAACACTTGATTCGTGCTAAGATACCCTGCAAAACAAAGCATTGTAAAATAATACCCTAAAGAAGGGCGGGTTAGTTTACACAACAATCGTAGTCCACTGTATGCAAAATGATTACATAATTCCCCAGTGAAGTCGCCAAACTGTGAACCCCTTCCCCAAATGTCATAGGCATGTGATGCATATGATGGATGAGAAGAAATACACGTGATGTATGAGTCGCCACCTTGTTTAATTATTTTAGGGTAAACTAGGAAAAAACCCTAAGTGACTCCGATTTTAATTAACCTAATTACTAGATTAATTATCCCAATGTTAAAAGCATGGTCTGCGAACCCGAGGTGGATCCCGAGACTATGTCATGTTGATGAACTAACCTAATGAATGAATGTTTTGCAAGGTAATTGGACCAATGAAAATGTTCATGTGATTTCGACTTGCCGCTCGGGGTTAAATCCCTAACGTGCCTACGTACTTCCGTTTGAATGGAAGATCAAAGTCAACGTAGTTCGATAGGCCTCTTTTAGAGGGCTTTGAATGATATGCTTAATGCATGGGTGTGTGTATGCTTAGTGCATGATTTTGTATGCTTTGTGCATGAGTGTGTATGCTTTGTGCATGAGTGTGTGTATGCTTTGTGCATTTTGTGTGTATGCTTTGTGCATGATTTTGTGTATGCTTTGTGCATTTTGTGTGTATGCTTTGTGCATGAGTGTGTGTATGCTTTGTGCATAAGTGTGTATGCTTTGTGCATGAGTGTTTAGGCATTTCGCCAAAGATTGATTGATTTTTAGGCATGTTGCCAAAAATGTTGATTTTAATGACTTTTAGCCAAAATGATTTGATTTAGGCAATTGTTGCCAAAATGTGCGATTTAGGCGATTGTCGCCAAAATGGTTGATTTTAAGGCCTTTGGCCAAAATGTGTTGTTTTAGGCAATTAGTTTGCCAAAAATGTGCGATTTAGGCGATTGTCGCCAAAATGGTTGATTTTAAGGCCTTTGGCCAAAATGTGTTGTTTTAGGCAATTAATTTGCCAAAAATGTGCGATTTAGGCTTTAATGCCACGATTATCGATTAATCGGGCGTTCGAGCTTAATCACAATTTATTGTCGAAATGTGATTGATTAAGGCTTTTAGCCACAATTATTGATTAATTGGACTTAAGCCGGATTTGTTCGAAATAAGGCAATTGAACCGTAGTTATTAATTAACTAGGCTCTTTTAGCCAATATTGTCGGATTTAAACTTTAATACCACGATTATTGATTAACCGGGCATTTAAGCTTAATCAAATTAATTAAGGCAGTTTATTTACCAAAAATAATGACGTGGATGCATTTATGCAATTGTAGAACTATTAAGAGTAGAAGAGAAGTATGCATGAAGTGCTAAAATTAAATAGGCAGAGTTTTGTTTACATACCTGATTTAATCGACGACCGCTTCTTAACTCCGGATTAAGCTCCTCGCTTAGGAAATATTAATTAATTTTAATTTGTTTAATTTTTAATGTCCAAATATCACAATAAAAATGCAATAAAAACTAAATTAAATGCAAAAAGCGATAAAGAAAACGCAAGGAGCGTGAGAGGGAGAAGGATTCGTCCGTCAACACAGACCGGGGTGCCAAAATTGGACTGAAAATGGCCTATTTATAGGCCATTTTTGGGTCCAGGGCAGCAGCTGCCGCCCAAGAGGCTGGGCGGCAGGTGCCGCCCATGCTGAGCGGCAGGTGCCGCCTGGGAGGGCGGCAGGTGCCGCCCAGTCGGTGGGGCGGCAGGTGCCGCCCAGTCGGTGGGGCGGCAGGTGCCGCCCATGCTGGGTGGCAGGTGCCGCCTGGGAGGGCGGCAGGTGCCGCCCAGTCGGTGGGGCGGCAGGTGCCGCCCTCCCAGGCGGCAGGAGCCGCCGTGTCCGGCGGCCGGCGCCGCCGTAGCTGGTGGTGGCCACCATGTCTCGTTCCGGGAGCTTTTTTGGGAGTTTTCGACCTCCAAAAATCATTCCGGGACCGGTTCTGCGATCCTCGTGAAATTCCGGACGTTTCAAGTACCATATTGACATATTTCCAATAAATGTCCAAAATGGCCTCCGGTCCGGCCGGACTGTTTGCACAGTTGCTGCAGCAAAGTCAAACTAATTGGCATGGCACTGTAGCAGCGTGTTTTCCTCCATTTAAAGAGTTTCACATGCCACCAACAACATGAGAAGCCTCAAAATTTGAGTATTCACACCTTGGAGGGAGATTACGCCGAGTTTTGCAGACTTTTCCTGATGCAGCCTATTGAATCTCGGCTTGATAGTTTTCAGAGATCGGCTCCTTCCCATCCGCCCGCCACCCGTTCTTCTCGGGCTTCAGGTCCCTCGAGTAGTACTTCAAGGAGGAGGGCTACGACCGATCCTTCTTCTTCTACTCCGGTTAAAGGTTCTTCTCAAGCCGGGCCTAGCCATTCGGCGGGTCATTCCAGGGCTCCTCGGGCTGTTTCAGAGGCTACCGGGTCGCTTCATCGAGATTTGGCCAACTTACGTCTTCCGTACAGCATTTCCTACCATACTCCTGACGTTCCTCTAGCCTTTCGAGAAGTCTCGTTGGAAAATGTGGATCGCTTAAATCTGCCTTCCGAGGACATTACTGAGGTAAGTAAAGACAGCTAAAGCTCTCACAAAAAGGATTTATAAGAGATTTGATGTTGACCTGCATTTTTTTTTTTTTTTTTTTTTTTTTTTTTTTTTTTTTAGGTTCCTGCCGGATTGGTCAGTCAGATGATGGAACTGATACTTGGGATGCAACAAGAGTTGTCTGCGTCCTGGACTCGGGAGGCTTATGATGATCAAAGGAGGAGGAGGCCCCGCCGCTGAAGCCATGATTGCCAGATTTTTTTTTTTTTTTTTTGAACTTCTGTACTAAACTTTGACCATGCTTCTGCACTGTACTTTTGTACTAAATTCTATTCGTACCTGCACTTGGTTAGTACTGAAAATATGTATGCATGTGTATCGAATGTGACATAAAATGGGATTTTATCATTTCGATTTATGAAAACTTTTATTTATATTATTTTTTTTTTATGTGTGTGGGGGCCGCTACCGCCTGCATCCGGCTTTGGGATCCAGAGGCCCATGTTTTCCGGTTCAGAGCTATGATGGAGGAGATGTGCCCTCTTTTTGAGGAGTTCTGTGCTATTATCGGGTGTGATCCCAATGCCCCTCTAGTCAGGCATGAGGTCAAAGTCGGGTATGTTCGGTCATTTGAAAGTTTATTTCAATTCAGCCGGCCACAAGCTAGGGCGATGATTGTTGACGACTAGAAAGCAATTCTGCTGCCCCTGATTGATGAATTTTCAGAGGTTCTTTCAGATGACCCAGACCGGATGAGGCTGAGGATGCAGGCTTTTGTATTTTGCTTATTATCTGGTTTCTTGTTTAACAAGGACCCAGGCTTCGGGGATCTGCGATTTTGCCCTATGATTCGACAGATGGAGGACATGAGTTGCATTGGCGGCATTGTGCTGTCAGAGACTATCCGGAGCCTTGACAGAGCTGCTCTAGGCTTCGAGGACTGGACGGTTTCTCCGATTATTCTCCAGGTACTTCTTTTCTTCTCATCTCTTCCTTACTTATTGTTTTGGTTCATTCCTTTGTAATAGAAAGGATCCATTACTCAGGTTTGGTTGAAGGATCACCTTCAAGTGGTCGCTGCTCCTACCCGTTTGCCTTACAACCCTTCTCAGTATCGTATGCAGAGGATCTTGATCACATACCCGTCTGCTGACGCATGGACCTCATGGCTGATTGAATTGGGTCCAAACGAGGTATTGTGGTTTGTTCCCTGGTATGACATCACCTGCTTTATCCAGGTTAGCTCTCGTCATGCTCGGGTTTACCTTTTAGGCCTTACACACTGTACTTGGTACTGTGCTTCGCGCGTCTTGAGGCAGATGGGAATAGACCAGACTGTCCCGATTGTGGATGACTCTTCATCTGATTCAGCCATCACTCCGGGAGTTATCCGAGCCGTCCTTAGAGCTTGGGTTAGAGACCATCTGATGGTTAGGCCTTTACCTAATCCTGCTGGTGTTCAGACTTCTCCTGAGTATCGGGCCTGGTTCATGGCCTTTGTTTGGCCAGTGGAAAAGCCAAGGAGGAACACATTGCTGAGTGCACTTGAGGGTTGGACTCAGGCTGACGCTGGTGATGGGATTAGGACTGATGAGGAGATTGTGTTGGCTCCTCGGACAGACGAGGCGGGGGAGAGTTCAGCGGCTAGGGATGACTCAGAGGACATTGCCCCACGGAGGCGACGGGCCACTTAAACTCCTATGGGTTTTTGGACTTTGTTTTTTTTTTTTTTTTTTTTATTTTGACTGTTTATTCGGGACTTTGACTCTGGATTTTGGATTTTTGTTCTTTGGCTTTTGCTTGTACTGTTTGGCTTTATTGCTTTTTTAATTGGAGTGTCATTTGACTTTTAAGCTTTCCAAGCTCTTTCCAACTTTATTCATTCAAGCTCTAATTTTTGCCTAAGCCACCCTTTTGGGTTTTCAACTTAGCGAGCTACCCATTTTTGCCTAAGCCGCCCTTTCCGGGTTTTCGACTTAGCGGGCCCCGACTTTTGCCTAAGCCGCCCTTTCGGGTTTTCGACTTAGCGGGTTTTTTTTTTTTCTTGCCTGAAGCCGCCCTTTCGGGTTTTCAACTGCAGCTTTGATTTTTTTTTTTTATTTGGCAAAGAAGAATGACATGATTTTTTTTTATTAATGCTTAGACCGTGCCCAATGAGGGCTGCCTACATATCTCCGATATGTAATTTCTTTTTTTTTCGAAGAGAATCAGGTCTAATGTAGTTCATTTTACATTATGCAATGCTTATTACACAAAATATCTTTTTAACTGATCTAAATTACATGGATTCGCGAATTCCAAACCATCCAAATCAGTCAAGATGACGGCTCCGCCGGACAATATTTTCTTCAACACATAGGGTCCAGCCCAATGAGGGCGAAACTTCCCACGTGGGTCTATGATTGGCTGTCTGATTTCCTTCAGGACCAGATAACCTTCTTCCAGTCTCCGGTTTTTGACCTTCTTATTAAAATGTCGTGCCATTCTTCTTTGGTAGACTTGAGTTTGGTGGATTGCTTGCAATCGCTTTTCGTCCATACCCAAGAGTTGCAAGTGATAATTCTCAGCCCAGTCTGCTTCGCTGATCTGGCTCTCCTGGATAATCCTTGCCGACTGAACTTCCAGCTCAATAGGCAATACTGCTTCCATACCGTATACCAACGAATACGGAGTTGCTCCGATGGGGGTTCTAATCGAAGTCCTGTATCCCCATAGGGCCTTCGGCAACTGTTCGTGCCAAGCTTTATGCTTTTTAACTGTCTTCTGCAAAATGACTTTTATAGCCTTATTTGCAGCTTCTACAGCCCCATTCGTTTGTGGACGATAGGGCGAGGATTTATGGTGCCGAATTTTCGTTTCTTTCAACAAATTAGAAAATTCGCTCTGAAAGTGAGACCCATTATCCGTAATGATCTCGAATGGTGTTCCGTATCGACAAAGGATGTTAGTACGAACAAACTGTGCTGCCTTCTTGGCATTTAAAACCGAATAAGAGGCTGCTTCGATCCATTTAGTGAAATAATCTACAGCAACCAGGATGAATTGATGACCGTTAGAGGCCTTCGGGTGGATTTTTCCGATCACATCTATGCCCCAAGTTGCGAAAGGCCATGGTGAGGTGATAGGATTCAAATTGACTGGAGGCTGCTTTTGCAGCTTAGCGAAAATTTGACATTCGTGGCACTTCTGCGCGTGCCTCACGCAATCTGCATTCATGGTTGACCAGTAATAACCCAGGTTCACAATTTTTCGAGCCAAGGCTATCCCGTGCATGTGTGGACCAGATTCCCCATTATGTAAGGAATCCATGATGGTTTGAGCTTCTCCCTCATCAACGCACCTTAGGTGCAGGCTATTCCAACTTCTCTTGTACAGAACTCCCCCAGTAAGGAAATATCCGGATGCTAGCTGTCTCAATGTCCGTTGATCAGTCTTGGTGGATCCCTCCGGGTAGGCTTCATTCTGAAGGTAATTCTGTATATCCCAATACCAAGGCTTGTCATCGACCAAATTCATGATATGTGCTGGCTGTTTCTGCAGCCGCACTGTTAGAGGTCGGATGACTCGATCTCCTTCTACATTGACCATGGAGGCTAAAGTAGCCAGAGCATCTGCGAACTGATTTTTGGCTCGCGGCAAGTAGTGGAAGGATAAATCCTCAAATTGCTGAGCCAATTCGTCCAAGCGTTGTAGGTAAGGAACCAAACGCTCTTCTTTAATTTTCCATTTCCTTAAAGCTTGGGAGACTATTAAGTTAGAATCTCCGAAAACCTTGAGGATCTTTATCTCTTTTTCCAGGGCTGCTTCTAACCCCTTTATGCAAGCTTCATACTCGGCTTCATTATTGGTGCAGTCGAAATCTAATTTGACTGCGATCGGGACATATTCGCCACAAGGAGTTTTGAATACGACTCCAACCCCGTTTCCATGGTAGTTCGAAGCTCCATCGAAGTACATTTCCCAGACTTCACTTTCCAAGCTCAACAAGTCTTCATCAGGAAATTCTACCTCTGGCATTTTGTCTTCGACCGGTAATTCTGCTAATTGATCGGCTAAGGCTCCGCCTTTCACCGCCTTCCGTTGCACAAATTTCAAATCATAAGCCGCGAGTACTGACACCCACTTAGCCATCTTACAATCAAGAACCGGCCTCTCCATAAGGAATTTCAAGGGGTTCGATTCAGAAACAACGTTTGTGGTGTAAGATGAGAGGTAGTGCTGCAGCTTTGTACAGGCCCATACTAGAGCCAAACACAATTTCTCTATCTTATTGTATTTTAACTCATATTCTAGCATCCTTTTGCTGAGGTAATACACGACATTTTCTACCCTTGTATCTTCTGCTTGTTGAGCTAGCATTGCACCCATCGCTTCTTCTGTCACCGATAAGTACAGCAGCAAAGGCTTTCCTAGCCTTGGTGGCTGTAAAATTGGTGGGGATAACAGATACTGTTTGACTTGGTCAAAAGCTCTCTGACAATCCTCATTCCATTTGACGGCTACTCCTTTTCTGAGCAATTCGAAAATCGGTCCACAAGTATCGGCCAATTGGTTGATGAATCGGCTGATGTACTGTAGCCTTCCCAGGAAACCCCGAACTTCTTTTTCCGTCCTTGGTGCTGGCATTCCCAAAATGGCTTTGGATTTTGAAGGGTCAATCTCTATGCCCTTCTGGCTGACCATATGCCCTAGAAATACTCCGGATGTAGCTCTAAACAGGCATTTTGCCGGGTTGAGCTTCAAATTGTACTTTCGAAGTCTAAGGAAGAACTTCTCAAGTGCGGTTGCGTGTTCGTCAGCTGTTTTTGACTTAATGACCATATCGTCGACATACACTTCTACTTCTTTGTGAATCATGTCATGGAAGATAGTCATTGCCATTCTTTGATAGGTTGCCCCGGCATTTTTGAGCCCAAAAGGCATGACCCTGTAGCAGTAGGTTCCCCATTCCGTGATGAATGCCGTCTTCTCTTTGTCTGGCAAATGCATCATTATTTGGTTGTATCCAACAGCAAGATCGATCAAGGAGACCATCTCGTGTCCTGCCATTCGGTCCACCAACAAGTCGATATGTGGTAGGGGGAAGTCGTCCTTTGGACATGCTTTATTCAAATCCCGATAATCCACACACATTCTGACTTTGCCATCTTTCTTCGGCACTGGCACGATGTTTGCTAACCATGTCGGGTAGGCAATGGGTTCTATGAATTGATTTTCCAGCTGCTTGGCCACTTCCTCCTTGATTTTCAAGGACCATTCGGTCTTCAGCCTTCTTAGCTTCTGCTTCACTGGCTTAGCCTCGAGATATACTGGAATCTTGTGCACCACTATTGCTGGGTCAATTCCCGTGATGTCACTTGCCTTCCACATGAAACAATCGGCAAACTTCCTCAAGCATTCACTGACCTGTCCCTTGTTCACACAGTCAAATGCAATGTATGTATGTTCATTTTCTTCTTTGCCAATTATTATTTTTTCTTTTTCATTTTTTATTTCATTTATATGATTATTTTTGCTTGGAAATGCTTGGAAAGATAGACACGCGGGGTAGTCAATAATTTGCAAGCCTTTATTGATCATGACAGAATCGTCTTCAAAGATTACATCAAATTTAAAATCTGGATTTTCGAAATCCGACACAGATAGCTCAGAACTAGGACTGGACTCTGACTCTGTTTCAGACTCGGGGTCAGACTCAACACAGGACTTGATTACATATTTTGACTCTAGGTTTGACTCGGGAGGGGGTTTATCAGCAGCGTGCTCCTCCTCGGCGTTCCAATTGGTGAGAGGGCCTTCATTCGGCTTGATCAGGCTCAACAGATCTTGGTCCCCATCATTTCCTGTAATGACTGCAACCTCGTCAAAGAGACTCGGCAGCATGAAGTCTTCTACTTCCAGTTCGGTTGTTACCTCTTCGGATAAGTCATTCAAGTCCAGGACGCAGGTGTCATTCATTTCTAGGAATAGCTCGAAAGGATCGATCAATTCCTGGTCAGAAATAATAGCATTTACCCCGTGATTTGGTAAGGGATTAGTGCTAATGTTTGGTTTACTTCTCGGAATAATTGAACCATCGTCTACCAGGTCTTGGATGCGATTCTTAAGCGTCCAGCACGCTTCAGTCTCGTGCCCATGACCTTGATGATATTCACAGTATTCATTGGTTCGGTAGTTTCTTGGTAAAGGGTAGGGTGGCGGCCTTGCTTCCAAGGGCTTGATGTAGTTGGCCTTGACAGCCTCTCGGAAAACCAAAAGGATTGGCATCCCGAGATCAGTATATGTCCTTCTTGACCGATTGCCATTTCTCATATTGCCCACACGTAAAGGATTCGTGGGGGTGATGCTTGCCATTTCATGGACTTTGCCAGCTTGGCTAGACTTCTCGTATTTTGAGGAACCTGAGTCCTCTTTCAGTTGTCCCATTTGAAGTAAATCTTCTACCTTCGTAGCAGTGGCAATGAGCGACTGGAACGATGGTAGGTATTGAGTTTGTAGTTGGTGTTGGTAGACAGGCTGTGGGTTCATTATTATTATGTCCACCTGTTCTTGCTCAGAAGGTCGGTTAATCATTTGGGCGACCTTGGTCCTTTTCCTCGTAAGGAATGAGGGAAAGGGTTCATTGTTTTTCTGTTTGGTGGTTTCCAGTTTTTTTCTCATTTTCTGAGCTTCCGGCTCAGAAGCAGTTTTGGAAGGCACGTCCTCCAGATTAAGGGTAGGGTTTGAGGATGCAGATGCAGCACCAGGTCCTTGATTGGAGGTAGCATGACCATTTCCATTACCATTACCATTACCCAATTCAGCTATCAGGACAATCCTTTGGGCAGCCAATGCCTCAGTCATTCTGGCCTCCATTCTGGCCTCGAGTTGTTCAATGAGGGTTTGGATGTCAGCAAGTGATGCCATTGGTGTAGTTGAAGTTGATGAGGTCGGTGATAGCACAGTAGGTGTAGCTGACACTTGAACAGGGGGTACCTGTAAGTATGAGGGTAACTGGATTAAGGGTATAGTAGTATCAGGGTAGCTGATATGAGAGAGAATGACTCTTTGTCCAACTGTGCATGACCAAAGGAAATATATATTTTTTGTGTTCTCCATGTGTTTACCCAATGTTTATGATATGTCGTGAATGCGCATAACAACACATCATAATCTGTTTTAATGAGATGCTTCATATCACGGGGTGCATATAGTCCTAAAGGATAGGTTCTATAGGCTATGACACAAATAGAGAATCGGCTTATTAAGGGACCCTTGAACCTTGAGTATGGATATACCTAACCACATGTGAAACAAGGAGTTTCGCGTGGGTCCAACGGTACGCATACCCATGTGCCACCTCCAAAAGGATTAGAGATGGTTTGCGGTAACAGGGAGGACGCTTTGGCTATCCGTCGGCATAATCAAAGAGACCTGCCGATCAGCGCTACTTGCTATCTAGACTCAGAAGTTTGAACAGAAGAGAAGAAATTCATTTGAAGTTCATTTTTTATGCAATGGAGAAAAAGATTCTCAATCGTGCAAATAAATCAACAAGTTTTAATGTCTTAATTAAATGTTTCAATTAAGTTCAAATTTCCTCATCAAGTATTCTTAAAGAAAGAACATTTGATTCGTGCTAGGATACCCTGCAAAACAAAGCATTGTAAAATAATACCCTAAAGAAGGGCCGGTTAGTTTTCACAACAATTGTAGTCCACTTTTATGCAAAATGATTACATATATTAATCATCCCCGGTGAAGTTGCCAAACTGTGAACCCCTTTCCCCGGATGCACATAGGCATGTGATGCATATGACAAAAGAAAGAAATGCACGTGAGTGTGTGAGTCACCACCTTGTTTAATTATTTTAGGGTAAACTAGGAAAAAACTCTGAATGACTTCAATTTTAATTAACCTAGTTACTAGATTAATTATCCCAATGTGTAAGGCATGGTATGCAAACCCGAGATGGATCCCGAGACTATGTCATGCTGATAAACTAACCGATGAATGAATGTTTTGCAAGGTGAATGATGGATTAATGAAATGTTTGAGTGATTTTGATGATTTCGACTTGCCGCCAGGGGTGAAATCCCGAACGTGCCTACGTACTTCCGTTTGAATGGAAGATCAAAGTCAACGTAGTTCGATAGGCCTTTTTAAAAGGGCTTTGAAGGTGTATGCTTAATGCATGAGTGTGTATGCTTTGTGCATGAGTGTGTATGCTTTGTGCATAAGTGTGTATGCTTTGTGCATGATTTTGTGTATGCTTTGTGCATGATTTAGTGTATGCTTTGTGCATGATTTAATGTATGCTTTGTGCATGATTTAATGTATGCTTTGTGCATGATTTAGTGTATGCTTTGTGCATGATTTAGTGTATGCTTTGTGCATGATTTAGTGTATGCTTTGTGCATGAATTTTGTTTAGGCATTTTGCCAAAAGATCGATTGATTCGATTAGGCGTTCGTCGCCAAAAAAGTTGGTTTTAAGGCATTTAGCCAAAAATTGATTGATTTAGGCAATTAATTTGCCAAAATGTTCGATTTAAGCGATTTGTCGCTAAAATGGTTGATTTTAGGCCTTTGGCCGAAAATCGGTTCATTTTAAGGCATTTTGCCAAAAATGTCGATTTTACGCGATTTGTCGCTAAAATGGTTGATTTTACGGTTTTTGACCGAAAATTGTTGATTTTAAAGGCATTTTGCCAAAAATGTCGATTTTACGCGATTTGTCGCTAAAATGGTTGATTTTACAGTTTTTGACCGAAAATTGTTGATTTTAAGCGATTTGTCGCTGAAAATGATTAATCTTATTTATAAGCAATCTGTTTGCTAAAAATCGATTAGACCGTAGGCAATTAGTTGCCAAAATTGATTGATTAAATGTAGGCAATTTTGTTGCCAAAAAACGTGATTAAATGAGGCCGTTAGCCACAATTATTGATTAATTGGACTTTTAGGCAAGATTGTTCGAAATAAAGGCAATCGAACTATAGTTATTAATTAACTAGGCTCTTTAATCAATATTGTCGGATTTAAGCTTAACTACCACGGTTATTAATTAACCGGGCGTTAAACTTAATCATGTTTTATTAAAGCAGTTTATTTGCCAAAAATGATAACATAAATGCATTTATGCAGTTATAGAATTATTGAGAGTAGAAGAGAAATATGCATGAAGTACTATAATTAAATAGGCAGAATTTTATTTGCGTACCTGATTTAATCGGCGACCACTTCTTAATTCCAGATTTAAGCTCCTTGCTTGGGAATTAATTAATTTTAATTTGTTCAATTTTTAGTGTTCAAATATCATAACAAAAATGCAATAAAAAATTAAATTAAATGCAAAAAACGGTAAAGAAATCACAAAGAGCGTGGGTGGGAGAAAGATCGTCCGTCAACACGGACAGCGGTGTCAAAAATAGGCTGAAAATGGTCTATTTATAGGCTATTTTCGGGTCCAGGGCGGCAGCTGCCGCCCAGGAGGCTCGGCAGGCGGCAGCTGCCGCCCCTCCAGGCGGCACCTGCAGCCCTGCCAGGCGGCACCTGCCGCCCAGGCAGCTCGGCGGCAGGTCGCCGTGGTCGGCGGCCGGAGCCGCCGTGTCCGGCGGCCGGCGCCGCCGTGTGCGGTGGGATCCCCCGTATTTCACTCTAGGGGCTTTTCCGGGAGTTCTGGACCTCCAAAAATTATTCCGGGACCAGTTCTGCGATCCTCGCGACATCCCGGACGTTTTAAGTACCATATTGGCATACTTTCGGTGAACTTCCAAAATGGCCTCCGGTTCGGTCGGACTGTTTGCAGTCCGGGAAAACATGCTTTTTGAACCTCAAAATTTGAGTATTCACAACCGTTAGGAAGGTAAACCGGGCACAAGGCCACGATCTCAGCTAGATCATACCTAGGACCTGGGGGCAAGGCCGGGGTTTCGTTTTGCTCAGGATGATGATCCATCACGGCACACATTTCTTCATAGGTCGGAGTTACTTCAGAGTCTTCAAACCGGAAAACCATGGTGTTCGGATTGAAATGAGCAACGAGCCAAGACAAGAAGCCATGGTTAGGTTTTAGGTCTTTGAAATATCTTAACCAGGCAAGTTGATCCATAGGAGGAATTTGCCATAGGTCGTCAGAAATGGATTGGACAAAAGATGAGACTCGGCTTCTGAAGGCCATGGAAGAAAAACTACTTAAGAAATCGATGTGCTTTGGACACTGGGTGGGGAGGAAGTGCAAAGCGAAACTTACATTTATAGAAGAGTAAAGGAACCGGTGGGCGAAACACCGTCGTCATTCAACTTAATGTACATCACCAGAGGTAGTTGGAAGGACGATCTAGAAGAGTCTATTCGGATCGGTGAACGTTTAAACCTGCATTAATCAATAAGAAGGACGATCTGTACAATAAGGAAGTTGAGTCTTTATGATTGCATTAATCGAGAAAGGGTGGTTGAGCCATTACGTCCGCATTCACTGAGTGGACCGCCCCATCAGGTAAGTACTACAGTACGCCTTCTATTTAGAAAGTGATTTTTGATCATGTTCCACGTTAAGTTCATTATTTTATTTATTTTATTTTTTATTTATTTCATTTCATTTATTCATTTACAATAAGTCGATTCACTGACTGCTAATAAGGTGAACCATTCTAATGAATAAATGGTACATTGCTATTTTGTATTTAGTGTTGTGTTCGTGTTTTGTTTTTACAGGAACAAGACTTCACAGTTACAAAACATAAACACACATGATAAAGTAATAAAAGCCAAATGTTGTAAGAAATGTAAATAATATCATAAAATGTTGATATAACTGTACAATCACAAAAAATAAATAAATAGAAAACTAAAAAAAAAATGTTCAAAATGTTTAAAATGTCCAAAAATGAAGGAGACATGCAATAAGACTACCGCCGCCTACGGCTAGGACCAGCGACAGTCGGAGGGGGTGGCGATGGTGGCCCGTCGTCAGAAGAAGAGCCATCCTCATCCTCATCAGAAGAGTCGAGCGGGATGCCCTCAACCTCTAGCCTCGTCCGAAGCCGCTCCACCTCCGCCTGAAGTCGGCTCACGGCACTGGACTGGCGGGACTGATGCCTCCGTAGCCTCCCATTCTCCAGCTCCTGCAAAGACAAGCATGTGTAAGAAAGGCCACCAAAATAATAAGAAGCAAAAGGTAGAAATGTGTAAAGTTCATACCAGTTCATGTCGCTCGGAGTAGAGCCGGTCGATGTAGGATCGGGCAAAGCCGAACCGCTGGCAAATCTCCTGGGACCTTTGAGCCGGCACCTACAAACAACAAAAAAAATCCATTAAAAAGGATATTCAGGTAAAATACTTCTAACTTTGTACATTCGGTTTATAACTTACATGTGTGGTATGCTCAGGGTCCAACTGTACTGGAGGAGGAGCCTGCCGCAGGTCAGCAGCAATAATGATACCAGACCCCAAGCCAAGGCCAGGATCCAACACCACCTCCATACCCGGCGGAAACAGGACATCGCCCAATACTACACCGACTGGTCCGGTTGGAGCCGCCACGCCACCGGCTTCAGCTGCTGCCTCAGCCCGGTAGTGAGCGGCGGTCTTGTGTGTCTTCCGCTCCTGCATTCAGTAACAAAGAAAGTAATACCATCAGTAAGTTGAAACAAGAAAGGAGGAGGAGTAGTAACAGTAAACGAGGTCGAAGGTCAGATGAGTTACCTGAATGTACTCGAGAACCTCGGGAAGTCGAGCCTGCATCCGAGAGGCAAAGTAAGTAGGAAAATCACCGGCGGACATGAAATCGTTCGCCGAGAAGCCTCTGTACTCTACCTCCAGGTCCTCTCGGGTCAAGCCCTCCAGCAGACACATATGCCGAGGAGGGGCATGAGGCACTCTCCGTTGTGCTAGAGCTATCGAAGTGTCAAAAACCCGCTCTTCGAGGAAGTACCGGTCGGCCCAGTATCCGCGCATCAACAGCCTCGACCGGGTATGCAACTCAGCCACCTCCCGGCCCGGATAGGTCCTCCAGGCCTCGCAGTCCCATGGCTCTAAAGATAGCTGCAAAAAATGATAAGAAATCAGCATTAGTAGTGTGTCAGAATAAAGAGAGAGACAAGCTACAGATTCAGAGATTCTTTCTGTACTCACATCAGACAACTCCCGATCGTTAAGGAAGCTCCGCCAGTACTCTGGATCCTCGCCACTGGCATAAGTGTGATGGCAGTGGGCCAGATAACGAGGAATCCTCCTAGACTCGATGGGAGAGTCACCGCTAGGACCGCCAGGATAAATGCAGTACTCGTAAGACCACACCTGTAGCAGAGACAGAAAATAACACCAGTTAGTTGAATAGTTGAGAACAGCGGATCAAAAAAAAAAAAAAAAAAAGGTAAGAGTGAAAGTATGTTACCTCCAAAGGCCGGATGAACAGCCAGTTTGACTCACCGCTACCACGGGTCCAGACATCCAGACCGTGATAAAGATGAGCCAAACCGAGTGTGGCCCAGTCGAAGGATCCGACCTGGCTCAGATCCCGAAGACATGCCAGCACTGCAGGATCTCCTTTATTCTGGGAGGTGCATAGTAGCTGCGAAGAAATGATGTAGAACAAGAAGGACCGAGCAGCCTGGTCCCTCTCCTCGCGAGTATATGCAGGAGCAGCAGGTCGGACATCCTCCGGTAACTCTCGCCAAGCCTCCAACCGGGTTTTGATCCTCTCGGCCCAGAATCGAAAAACTGTCTCGTAAGACATGCACCCCTGCACGGTGTATCGGGTCTGCGTCGTGACACCGAGGAGGGAGCGGAATAGTTGGGCTCCGATAGCAGCTGTCTAGTATCGAGCGTCTAGTGGAGGAACCGGACCAGTTAAGCGTAAGCCGGTGATAGCAGCATAATCCACGGGTGTGAGGGTCATCTCTCCAAATCCGAACACGAAAGTGTGCGTGAAGTCGTTACACCGCTCCATCAATGCATATCTCATAGCGGGCGAGAAACGAGGCTGTGTGCGGCGCAATCCGGCGGCGTAATCCCCAAAACCTGCAGCGACAACCCGAGCTCGCATAGGAGGGTCCAGCAGATCCCAGACAGCAGAAGCATCAGTAGCCGATCCGCCTGAGCGGGCCTTGCCCAGATTAACCTGTAAGAAAATTTCAATTTCAATAAATATAAGACTAATAATTGTTCATTTTCTTCTATGACAGGAGAAACAAAAAACTCGAGTTTTGGTTTGAACCATAGCTGCGTCACACAGCTCCCAGTCGCGTCACGCGTCTACAGAGTCGCGCCACGCAGCTTTACCCAAGTTACGCAATCAGAAGCACAGCCGCGTAGCGTATCTCAACAGTCGCGCCACGCCACTCTACAGCTGTGTCACGCAACTGTTCAATATATGTGGCTCCAAGAACGGATGCGTCGCGCGACCACAAAGCCGCGCCACGCGTCTCTCTAGCCGCGTCACGCAACTGTTCGAGGCCCTTATTCATCGATGAACAGTCGCATCACGCAACTGTTCTTCCTAAGAACAACTGCGTGACGCAACTTCGAAGGTACGCAGCAGTTCAATTTTAACTTTGTTTCACTACGTTTGTATTGTTTTTGTGCAATTTCAGGGCAAAATCAAGCCGCCCAGAGTTACCAACAATCAAATGTCAAACAAATCAAGTTCTAGCATAATAAAAAGGGGGTCAATTCCTAAAGTTCAAGGCAAGCTAGGGTTTCTGGCGTCTCGAACAGTTGCGTCACGCAACTGTTCACACAAGAAAAGCTGCGTCACGCAACTGTTCACACAAGAAAAGCTGCGTCACGCAACTGTTCATGGAGGAATAGCCGCGCCACGCGACTCCTACCTGCGTGACGCGACTGTTGACGCAAGCATAAATAGTAAAGAATAGTCCTATTGCTACAGTTACGGATCAAAAGCAGTAAAAACAGAAAATTGAAGAAATTTTATACTTACCTCGGATCGAAAGCCACGCATCTGACTCACTTCGTACCGGACTGGAAACTCCGAACCCGGCAATGGAAGAAGCTGCAATGGTCGCGTTCCGGGGGTCAGCGGGTTTCGGCTTACCGGCATCGGCTCTCCGTCAAACGTAGGAATATCGGGCAGGGCCCCAAGAACCTCCATCTCCGGAGTGTAGGCAGAAGCAGGAATTTCTGAGATTTGAGACATCCTTTCAGTTGAACAGTTCAGAGAATTTCCAATCGCTTAGGGTTTGTGAATAAGTGAAATTGAATCGATTGAGAAAGAAGTTACTTATAGTAAAACCAGCTGGGCCAAAGCCCATTCAACTGAGCCCAACAAGAGCATTGGGCCCGTCATCCCTCTTCGAGCCCAACAGGCCCACACGGCCCATTTCAAAAGCTCACGACGACCCATTCCGATGACTTGACGTCGATGTACGGCTCGTATACGACTGCAATTTTCATCGGCTCACCGCATCGGAGGCAAGAGCATCAAATTGCCCAGATTACCCTCAGGTAAATTCCCTTTTAAACACTATATCATAAAGGATATACTTGAAAATACAAGTAACATTTTTTGTTAAGTCTCTCCTGCCAAAATTGTTGGCAAAACTTTTCGCAAAAAATAATAATAACGCATTTACAAAAAGTGAATGCTTTTGGTTCTAGGCTGGAATTCCAAACTGGGGGCAAAAGCATGACCTTTTGCCTTAATGAGACTTTTTCCAAGGGAACATGTGATGTTCCAATATCTTTCTAACAGAAAGCAAGGTCTGTTTGTACACGGGCATTGCTCTTCTTTTTCTTGTGAACAATTTCTTTCAGGCCAACCGGTGATGGTTTTTCGAAGCCGATAGGTCCTATTGATTAGTGATGGTGCATTGCGAAGCTAGTCAGAACAATTTCAAAACAGTGATGATGTATTGCGAAGCTGTTTGAAATCTTCTTCCCCCAGTCAATGATGTTGAGTTGCGACGTTGACCAGGGTAAAATCAATATCTCTCGAGCCGATCAAACCGAGCCTCGAAGATACCTTTTCAAAATCGACTGGAGCCGATAAAGCCGATCAAACCGAGCTGAGTAGGTGGCCAGATCAAAGTCCTTCAAGCCGATCAAACAGAGCTTTGAAGACTTTGTTATCAAATCAATGTCTTTCAGGCCGATCAAACCGAGCCTCGAAGATGCCTTTTTCAAAACCGACTGGAGCCGACAAAGCCGATCAAACCGAGCTGAGTAGGTGGCCAGATCAAAGTCCTTCAAGCCGATCAAACAGAGCTTTGAAGACTTTGTTATCAAATCAATGTCTTTCTGTGAACCCCTTCCCCAAAATGTCATAGGCATGTGATGCATATGACAAAAGAAAGAAATGCACGTGAGTGTGTGAGTCGCCACCTTGTTTAATTATTTAAGGGTAAACTAGGAAAAAACCCTAAGTGACTTCAATTTTAATTAACCTAGTTACTAGATTAATTATCCCAATGTGTAAGGCATGGTATGCAAACCCGAGATGGATCCCGAGACTATGTCATGCTGATAAACTAACCGATGAATGAATGTTTTGCAAGGTGAATGATGGATTAATGAAATGTTTGAGTGATTTTGATGATTTCGATGATTTCAACTTGCCACCCGGGGTGAAATCCCGAACGTGCCTACGTACTTCCGTTTGAATGGAAGATCAAAGTCAACGTAGTTCGATAGGCCTTCTTTGAAGGGCTTTGAATGGGTATGCTTTATGCATGAGTGTGTATGCTTTGTGCGTGTGTATGCTTTGTGCATAAGTGTGTATGCTTTGTGCATGATTTTGTGTATGCTTTGTGCATTTTTGTGTGTATGCTTTATGCATGATTGTGTGTATGCTTCGTGCATGATTGTGTGTATGCTTTGTGCATTTTGTTTAGGCATTTCGCCAAAGATTGATTGATTTTTAGGCATGTTGCCAAAAATGTTGATTTTAATGGCTTTTAGCCAAAATGATTTGATTTAGGCAATTGTTGCCAAAATGTGCGAATTAGGCGATTGTCGCCAAAATGGTTGATTTTACGGTTTTAAGCCGAAAATGTTGATTTTAAGGCATTTTGCCAAAAGATTGATTTTAAGCGATTTGTTGCTAAAAATGGTTGATTTTAGGCCTTTAGCCAAAAGGTGTTGTTTTAGGCAATTAGTTTGCCAAAATGTGCGATTTAGGCTTTAATGCCACGATTATCGATTAATCGGGCGTTCGAGCTTAATCACAATTTATTGTCGAGACGTGATTGATTAAGGCTTTTAGCCACAATTATTGATTAATTGGACTTAAGCCGGATTTGTTCGAAATAAGGCAATTGAACCGTAGTTATTGATTAACTAGGCTCTTTTAGCCAATATTGTCGGATTTAAACTTTAATACCACGATTATTGATTAACCGGGCATTTAAGCTTAATCAAATTAATTAAGGCAGTTTATTTACCAAAAATAATGACATGGATGCATTTATGCAATTGTAGAATTATTAAGAGTAGAAGAGAAATATGCATGAAGTGCTAAAATTAAATAGGCAGAGTTTTGTTTACATACCTGATTTAATCGACGACCGCTTCTTAACTCCGGATTAAGCTCCTCGTTTAGGAAATATTAATTAATTTTAATTTGTTTAATTTTAATGTCCAAATATCACAATAAAAATGCAATAAAAATTAAATTAAATGCAAAAAGCGGTAAAGAAAACGCAAGGAGCGTGAGAGGGAGAAGGATTCGTCCGTCAACACAGACCGGGGTCCCAAAATTGGACTGAAAATGG
>NC_143153.1:20129682-20156472 GCF_041381405.1 Jatropha curcas
TTGGGGAGGTATGGTCTTTCTCCTATCGTTACTCTCAGGGGGGGTAGTAATCGACTGGAATTTTTTATGGGCCTGCATCCGGCTTTGGGATCCAGAGGCCCATGTTTTCCGGTTCGGAGCTATGATGGAGGAGATGTGTCCTCTTTTTGAGGAATTTTGTGCTATCATAGGGTGCGATCCCAATGCCCCATTGGTCAGGAACGAAGTCAAGATTGGGTATGTTCGGTCGCTTGAAAACCTGTTTCAGTTCAGTCGATCTCAAGCTAGGGCTATGATTGTTGGTGATCAGAAAGCAATTCTGCTGCCTCTGATTGATGAATTTTCAGAGGTCCGTTCAGATGACCCAGACCGGATGAGGCTGAGGATGCGGGCCTTGGTTTTTTGCTTATTAGCTGGTTTCTTGTTTAACAAGGACCCAGGCTTCGGGGACTTGCGACTCTGTCCTATGGTTCGGCAGATGGAGGACATGGGTTGCATTGGTGGCATTGTGCTGGCAGAAACCATCAGGAGCCTTGACAGAGCTGCTCTAGGCTTCGAGGACTGGACAGTTTCCCCGATTATACTCCAGGTATTTTACTCTCATCTTTTTTTTTTTTTTTTTTTTTTTTTTTTGGTTCATCCCTTTGTAATAGAAAGGATCCATTACCCAGGTTTGGTTGAAGGACCACCTTCAAGTGGTTGCTGCTCCTACCCGTTTGCCTTACAACCCTTCTCAGTATCGTATGCGGAGGATTCTGATCACATACCCGTCTGCTGATGCATGGACTTCATGGCTAATGGAATTGGGTCCAAATGAGGTGCAGTGGTTTGTACCTTGGTATGACATCATCCGCTTTATCCAGGTTAGCTTTCGTCATACTCAGGTTTACCTTTTAGGCCTTACACATTGTACCTGGCACTGCGCTTCGCGCGTTTTGAGGCAGATGGGGATAGATCAAACTGTTCCGATTATGGGTGATTCTTTAGCTGATTCAGCCATCACTCCGGGAGTTACCCGAGCCGTTCTTAGGGCATGGGTTAGAGACCATCACATGGTTAGGCCCTTACCTAATCCTGCTGGTATTCATATTTCTCCTGAATATCGGACCTGGTTCATGACCGTTGTCTGGCCAGTGGAAAAGCCAAGGAGGAACGCATTGCTGAGTGCACTCGAGGGTTGGACTCAGGCTGACGCTGGTGATGGGATTAGGACTGATGAGGAGATCATGTTGGCTCCTCGGACAGGCGAGGCTGGAGGGAGTTCAGCAACTGGGGATGACTCGGAGGACGTTGCCCCACAGAGGCGACGGGGTACCTAGACTCTAATAGGCTTTTGGACTTTTGGTGTTTTGGCTTTGTTTGAACTCTTTTGTCTTTTATTTGGGACTTTGGGTGTGGATTTTGGTGTTTTGGCATTGGATTTTTGGATGTATGTTCCTTTGGATTTGGACTTTATTATTTATTTTTCTTGGTCTCTATAGTTTTCTGCTTGACTTTGGACTGTTTGACTTTATTACTTTCAATTGGGCATGTCATTTGACTTTTAAGCTTTCCAAGCATTTTCCAACTTTATTTATTCAAGCTCTGATTTTTGCCTAAGCCGCCCTTTCGGGTTTTCAACTTAGCGAGCTACCCATTTTTGCCTAAGCCGCCCTTTTCGGGTTTTCAACTTAGCGGGCCCCGATTTTTGCCTAAGCCGCCCTTTCGGGTTTTCAACTTAGCGGGTTTTTTTTATTTATTTTTTATTTATTTAATTTTTTTATATAGTATTTGTTTTACTTCGTTTTTTTTTTTTGATTTGGCAAAGAAGAATGAAATTATAAAGTGATTTTCTTTTATTAATGCTTAGACCGTGCCTAAAGAGGGCTGCCTACATATCTCCGATACATAATTTCTTTTTTTTTTTTTTTTTTTTTTTTTTTTTTTCGAAGAGAATCAGGTCTAATGTAGTTCGTTTTACATTATGCAATGCTTATACAAAATATCTCTTTAACTGATCTAAATTACATGGATTTGCAAATTCTAAACCATCCAAATCAGTCAAGATGACCGCTCCGCCGGACAATACTTTCTTCAACACATAGGGGCCAGCCCAATGAGGACGAAACTTCCCACGTGGATCTTGAATTGGCTGTCTAATTTCCTTCAGAACCAAACAACCTTCTTCGAGTTTTCGGTCTTTGACCTTCTTGTTAAAATGCCGTGCCATTCTTCTCTGGTAGACTTGAGTTTGGTGGATTGCTTGCAACCGCTTTTCATTCATACCCAAAAGTTGCAAATGATAATTCTTCGCCCAATCTGCTTCGCTGATCTGGCTCTCCTGGATAATCCTTGCCGACTGAACTTCCAGCTCAATAGGCAATACTGCTTCCATACCGTATACCAACGAATACGGAGTTGCTCCGATGGGCGTTCTAATCGAAGTCCTATATCCCCATAAGGCATTCGATAGCTGTTCATGCCAAGCTTTATGCTTTTTAACTGTCTTCTGCAAAATGACTTTTATAGCCTTATTTGCAGCTTCTACAACCCCGTTTGTTTGTGGACGATAGGGCGAGGACTTATGATGTTGAATTCTTGTTTCTTTCAACAAATTAGAAAATTCACTCTGAAAGTGAGACCCATTATCTGTGATGATCTCGAAAGGCGTTCCGTACCGACAAAGGATGTTAGTACGAACGAACTGTGCTGCCTTCTTGGCATTTAAAATCGAATAAGAGGCTGCTTCGATCCATTTAGTGAAATAATCTACAGCAACCAGGATGAATTGATGACCGTTAGAGGCCTTCGGGTGGATTTTTCCGATCACATTTACGCCCCAAGTTGCGAAAGGCCATGGTGAGGTGATAGGATTCAAATTGACTGGAGGCTGCTTTTGCAGCTTAGCGAAAATTTGACATTCGTGGCACTTCTGCGCGTGCCTCACGCAATCTGCATTCATGATTGACCAGTAATAACCCAGGTTCACAATTTTTCGAGCCAATGCTATCCCGTGCATGTGTGGACCAGATTCCCCATTATGTAAGGAATCCATGATGGTTTGAGCTTCTCCCTCATCAACGCACCTTAGGTGCAGGCCATTCCAACTTCTCTTGTACAGAACTCCCCCAGTAAGGAAATATCCGGATGCTAGCTGTCTCAATGTCCGTTGATCAGTCTTGGTGGATCCCTCCGGGTAGGCTTCATTCTGAAGATAATTCTGTATATCCCAATACCAGGGCTTGTCATCGACCAAATTCATGATATGTGCTGGCTGTTTCTGTAGCCGCACTGTCAGAGGTCGAACGACTCGGTCTCCTTCTACATTGACCATGGAGGTTAAAGTAGCCAGAGCATCTGCGAACTGATTTTTGGCTCGCGGCAAGTAGTGGAAGGATAAATCCTCAAATTGCTGAGCCAATTCGTCCAAGCGTCGTAGGTAAGGAACCAAACGCTCTTCTTTAATTTTCCATTTTCTTAGAGCTTGAGAGACTATCAGATTGGAATCTCCAAAAACCCCAAGGATTTGTATTTCTTTCTCCAGGGCCACTTCTAACCCCTTGATGCAAGCTTCATACTCGGCTTCGTTGTTGGTACAGTCGAAATCTAATTTGACAGCGATTGGAATGTATTCTCCACAAGGAGTTTTGAATACGACTCCAACCCCATTTCCATGGTAGTTCGAAGCTCCATCGAAGTACGTTTCCCAGACTTCACTTTCCAAGTTCACCAAGTCTTCATCAGGAAATTCTACCTCCGGCATTTGGTCTTCGATCGGTAATTCTGCTAGTTGATCAGCCAAGGCACCGCCTTTCACGGCCTTCCGTTGTGCAAATTTTAAATCATAGGCTGCGAGCACTGACACCCACTTAGCCATTTTGCTATCGAGAACCGGCCTCTCCATAAGGAATTTCGAGGGGTTCGATTCAGAAGTAACATAGGTGGTGTAGGACGAGAGATAGTGCTGCAGCTTTGTACAGGCCCATACTAGAGCCAAACACAACTTCTCTATCTTGTTGTATTTTAGCTCGTAGTCTAGCATCCTCTTGCTAAGGTAATACATGGCATTTTCGACCCTTGTATCTTCTGCTTGTTGAGCTAGCATTGCACCCATCGCTTCTTCTGTTACTGATAGGTACAACAGCAAAGGCTTTCCTAGCCTTGGTGGCTGTAAAACTGGTGGGGATAACAGATATTGCTTGACTTGGTCGAAAGCTTTCTGACAATCCTCATTCCATTTTACGGCTACTCCTTTCCTGAGCAATTTGAAGATCGGACCACAAGTATTAGCCAATTGATTGATGAACCGGCTGATGTACTGTAGCCTTCCTAGGAAACCCCGAACTTCCTTTTCCGTCCTCGGTGCTGGTATTTCCATAACGGCTTTGGCTTTTGAAGGATCAATTTCTATGCCCTTCCGACTGACCTTATGCCCCAGAAATACTCCGGATGTAGCTCCAAACAGACATTTTGCCGGGTTGAGTTTTAAATTGTACTTTCGAAGTCTAAGGAAGAACTTCTCAAGCGCTGTTGTATGTTCTTCAGCTGTTTTTGATTTAACAACCATATCGTCCACGTACACTTGTACTTCTTCGTGAATCATGTCATGGAAGATGGTCGTCGCCATTCTTTGATAGGTTGCCCCGGCATTTTTTGAGCCCAAAAGGCATGACCCTATAGCAGTAGGTTCCCCACTCCGTGATGAATGCCGTTTTCTCTTTGTCTGGCACATGCATCATTATTTGGTTGTACCCGACAGCAAGATCAGTCAAGGAGACCATCTCGTGTCCCGCCATTCGGTCTACCAACAAGTCGATATGCGGCAGGGGGAAGTCGTCCTTCGGACATGCTTTATTCAAATCCTGGTAATCCACACACATTCTGACTTTGCCATCTTTCTTCGGCACTGGCACGATGTTTGCTAACCATGTCGGGTAGGCAATGGGTTCTATGAATTGATTTTCCAGCTGCTTGGCCACTTCCTCCTTGATTTTCAAGGACCATTCGGTCTTCAGCCTTCTTAGCTTCTGCTTCACTGGCTTAGCCTCGGGATATGCTGGAATCTTGTGCACCACTATTGCTGGTTCAATTCCCGTGATGTCACTTGCCTTCCACATGAAACAATCGGCAAACTTCCTCAAGCATTCACTGACCTGTCCCTTGTTCACACAGTCAAATGCAATGTATGTATGTTCATTTTCTTCTTTGCCAATTATTATTTTTTCTTTTTCATTTTTTATTTCATTTATATGATTATTTTTGCTTGGAAATGCTTGGAAAGATAGACACGCGGGGTAGTCAATAATTTGCAAGCCTTTATTGATCATGACAGAATTGTCTTCAAAGATTACATCAAATTTGAAATCTGGATTTTCAAAATCCGACACAGATGACTCAAGACTGGAACTGGACTCTGACTCGGTTTCAGACTCGGGGTCAGACTCAGACTCAATACAAGACTTGATTACAGATTTTGACTCTAGGTTTGACTCGGGAGGGGGTTTATCAGCAGCGCGCTCCTCCTCGGCGTACCAATTGGTGAGAGGGCCTTCGTTCGGCTTGATCAGGCTCAGCAGATCTTGGTCCCCATCATTTCCTGTGATAACTGCAATTTCGTCAAGGAGATTAGGTTGCATGAAGTCTTCCACTTCGAGTTCGGTTGTTACCTCTTCGGATAAGTCATTCAAGTCCAGGACACAGGTGTCATTCATTTCTAGGAATAGCTCGAAAGGATCGATCAATTCCTGGTCAGAAATAATAGCATTTACCCCGTGATTTGGTAAGGGATTAGTGCTAATGTTTGACTCACTTCTTGGGATGATTGAACCATCGTCTACCAGGTCTTGGATGCGGTTCTTAAGCGTCCAGCACGCTTCAGTCTCGTGCCCATGACCTTGATGATATTCACAGTATTCATTGGTTCGGTAGTTTCTTGGTAAAGGGTAGGGTGGCGGCCTTGCTTCCAAGGGCTTGATGTAGTTGGCCTTGACAGCCTCTCGGAAAACCAAAAGGATTGGCATCCCGAGATCAGTATATGTCCTTCTGGACCGATTGCCATTTCTCATATTGCCCACACGTAAAGGATTCGTGGGGGTGATGCTTGCCATTTCATGGACTTTGCCAGCTTGGCTAGGCTTCTCGTATTTTGAGGAACCCGAGTCTTCTTTCAGTTGCCCCATTTGAATTAAATCCTCTACCTTTGTAGCAGTGGCAATGAGTGACTGGAAGGTTGGTAAGTATTGGGTTTGTAACTGTTGTTGGTAGATAGGCTGCAGGTTCTTTATGATTATGTCTACCTGTTCTTGTTCAGAAGGCCGGTTGATCATTTGAGCGACCTTGGTCCTTTTCCTCGTAAGGAACGAGGGAAAAGGTTCATTGTTTTTCTGTTTGGTGGTGTCCAGTTTTTTTCTCATTTTCTGAGCTTCTGGCTCAGAAGCAGGCATGTCATCCAGGTTAAGGGTAGGATTTGTCGGTTCTGCGGCAGGTCCTTGATTGGAAGCAGCAGGTCCACTTCCCTCACCGGAAGCCCCACTTCCATTACCATTACCCAATTCAGCTATCAGGGCAATCCTTTGGGCAGCCAATGTCTCATTCATTCTGGCCTCCATTCTGGCCTCCATTCTGGCCTCGAGTTGTTCTATAAGGTTTTTGATGTCAGAAAGTGATGCCATTGGTGCAGTTGAGATTGGTGAGGTCGGTGATAGCACAGTAGGTGTGGTTGGCACTAATGTTGGCACTTGAACAGGGGGCACCTGTAAGTATGAGGGTAACTGGATTAAGGGTATAGTAGTATCAGGGTAGCTGATATGAGAGAGAATGACTCTTTGTCCAACTGTGCATGACTGACAAACAGAAGGATATTTTTGTGTCCCTCCACTCTCTTCTCTCTCTTTTTTTTTTTTTTTAATGCTTATGGTATGTCATGAATGCGCACAACAACACGTCATAATTTATTTTAGTGAGATGATTCGTACCATTGGGTGCATATAGTCCTAAAGGATAGGTTCTATAGGCTATGACACAAATAGAGAATCGGCTTATTAAGGGACCCTTGAACCTTGAGTATGGATATACCTAACCACATGTGAAACAAGGAGTTTCGCGTGGGTCCAACGGTACGTATACCCATGTGCCACCTCCAAAAGGATTAGAGATGGTTTGCGGTAATAGGGAGGACGCTTTGGCTGTCCGTCGGCATAATCAAAGAGACCTGCCGATTAGCGCTACTTGCTATCCAGACTCAGAAGTTTGAACAGAAAGAGAAGAAATTCATTTGAAGTTCATTTTTTTTATGCAATGGAGAAAAGGATTCTCAATCGTGCAAATAAATCAACAAGTTTTAATGTCTTAATCACATTTTTCAATTAAGTCCGGATTTATCAAGTATTCTTAAGGAAAGAACACTTGATTCGTATTAGGGTACCCTGCAAAACAAAGCATAATAAAATGATGCCTTAAAGAAAGGCCGATTAGTTTTCACAACAATTGTAGTCCACTTTATGCAAATTAATTACATAAATCCCCAGCAGAGTCGCCAAACTGTGAACCCCTTCCCCAAAATGTCATAGGCATGTGATGCATATGACAAAAGAAAGAAATGCACGTGAGTGTGTGAGTCGCCACCTTGTTTAATTATTTAAGGGTAAACTAGGAAAAAACCCTAAGTGACTTCAATTTTAATTAACCTAGTTACTAGATTAATTATCCCAATGTGTAAGGCATGGTATGCAAACCCGAGATGGATCCCGAGACTATGTCATGCTGATAAACTAACCGATGAATGAATGTTTTGCAAGGTGAATGATGGATTAATGAAATGTTTGAGTGATTTTGATGATTTCGATGATTTCGACTTGCCACCCGGGGTGAAATCCCGAACGTGCCTACGTACTTCCGTTTGAATGGAAGATCAAAGTCAACGTAGTTCGATAGGCCTTCTTTGAAGGGCTTTGAATGGGTATGCTTTATGCATGAGTGTGTATGCTTTGTGCGTGTGTATGCTTTGTGCATAAGTGTGTATGCTTTGTGCATGATTTTGTGTATGCTTTGTGCATTTTTGTGTGTATGCTTTATGCATGATTGTGTGTATGCTTCGTGCATGATTGTGTGTATGCTTTGTGCATTTTGTTTAGGCATTTCGCCAAAGATTGATTGATTTTTAGGCATGTTGCCAAAAATGTTGATTTTAATGGCTTTTAGCCAAAATGATTTGATTTAGGCAATTGTTGCCAAAATGTGCGAATTAGGCGATTGTCGCCAAAATGGTTGATTTTACGGTTTTAAGCCGAAAATGTTGATTTTAAGGCATTTTGCCAAAAGATTGATTTTAAGCGATTTGTTGCTAAAAATGGTTGATTTTAGGCCTTTAGCCAAAAGGTGTTGTTTTAGGCAATTAGTTTGCCAAAATGTGCGATTTAGGCTTTAATGCCACGATTATCGATTAATCGGGCGTTCGAGCTTAATCACAATTTATTGTCGAGACGTGATTAATTAAGGCTTTTAGCCACAATTATTGATTAATTGGACTTAAGCCGGATTTGTTCGAAATAAGGCAATTGAACCGTAGTTATTGATTAACTAGGCTCTTTTAGCCAATATTGTCGGATTTAAACTTTAATACCACAATTATTGATTAACCGGGCATTTAAGCTTAATCAAATTAATTAAGGCAGTTTATTTACCAAAAATAATGACATGGATGCATTTATGCAATTGTAGAATTATTATGAGTAGAAGAGAAATATGCATGAAGTGCTAAAATTAAATAGGCAGAGTTTTGTTTACATACCTGATTTAATCGACGACCGCTTCTTAACTCCGGATTAAGCTCCTCGTTTAGGAAATATTAATTAATTTTAATTTGTTTAATTTTAATGTCCAAATATCACAATAAAAATGCAATAAAAATTAAATTAAATGCAAAAAGCGGTAAAGAAAACGCAAGGAGCGTGCGAGGGAGAAGGATTCGTCCGTCAACACAGACCGCGGTCCCAAAATTGGACTGAAAATGGCCTATTTATAGGCCATTTTTGGGTCCAGGGCGGCAGGTGCCGCCTGGCTGGGCTGCAGCTGCCGCCTAAGAGGCTGGGCGGCAGCTGCCGCCCTGTGGGGGGCGGCAGCCCCGCACGCTGGGCGGGGGTGCCGCTTGGGAGGGAGGCGGCAGCTGCCGCCCAGTCGGTGGGGCGGCAGGCCCCGCCTAGTCTGGGCGGCAGGTGTCGCCCAAGCTGGGCGGCAGGTAAGCCCAGGGGAGTGGGGGGGAAAGGAAAAGAATAAGAGGGGAGAAAGGAAAAGAGAGAGATGGGAGGAAAGAATAGAAAGAGTGGGGAGAAAGGAAACGAGAGAGGGGAGGTGGAATAGAATAGACGAGAGGAAAGCAAGACAGAGCGAGCGGAGGAAAGCCCGAGAGGCGGAGACAGGCCAGACCGCGCGAGCTGGGCGGCAGGCCCCGCCGCGCGGGGCAGCAGGCATCGCCCGCGATGGGCGGCAGGCCTTGCCCAGGAAGTGGGGCGGCAGGTGCCGCCCAGGCTGGGCGGCAAGCGCCGCCGTGCTCGGCGGCCGGCGTCGCCGTGGCCGGTGTGGACACCGGGCCTCGCTCCGGGGGCCTTTTTGGGAGTTTCGGACCTCCGACAAATATTCCGGGACCTGTTCCGCGATCCTCGCGATATTTCGGACGTTTTAAGTACCATATTGACATATTTTCGGTGAACTTCCGAAATAGCCTCCGGTCCGGCCGGACTGTTTGCAGTCCGGGAAAACAGGCTTTCTGAGCCTCAAAATTTGGGTATTCACACTTTCAGGCCGATCAAATCGAGCCTCGAAGATGCCTTTTTCAAAACCGACTGGAGCCGACAAAGCCGATCAAACCGAACTGAGTAGGTGGCCAGATCAAAGTCCTTCAAGCCGATCAAACAGAGCTTTGAAGACTTTGTTATCAAATCAATGTCTTTCAGGCCGATCAAACCGAGCTTCGAAGACGTCTCTTCAGATTACATGGAAGTCGACAAAGCCAATCAAACCGAGCTTAGGAGGTGACCAGATGATTGACTCAGCATCTTTTCAAGCCAATCAAACCGAGCTTTGAGAGGATTGCCTGAAAGAAGGCGCGTCAATAGACCACTTTAACATTAATCGTTTATACAATTAATGATAAAGTGGGGGGGCAAACTGTTGACGCGTGGTTTTATGCCTCCACCTAACCCAATGATGATATGAGGACAAAGGATAAGGTTTCACAATAAACCAAAAGTGCCTGAACCAAAAATTGAACCAAACCGCCCAAAAGAGCCTGACCCGTGTTAGGGCTGCGTCACGCAGCTAGGACCTGCGTGACGACACTTATAGTTGCGTCACGCAACTCCAACAGGGCTGACACCTCTGGCGCGCGCCCGTGCAACGGCCTGCACTGTTTGTATGGATACGCGGCAACTGTACGAAAAGTAAGTCGCGTCACGCAGGTTTACGGGTGCGTCACGCAGCTCATACCCGCGTGACGCGAATGCCCTGTTGCCCTAGCCATATAAATACTGCATTACACAGCAAAAACGGGACTTTTTTCTAGACTTTTGCATTTTCAGTTTGCTCTCATTTTTCCTCTAAGAAAACACAACTTTCAAAGTTTAGATATCTAAAAAGGACGACTAAAGACTCTTCCTCAAGAGCTCCATTGAGTAAACTTGGGGTAGATCCAGTCATAGATATTTAGATTTAAGATTAAAGAAAGATAATAGCAAAAAGGAAAAAAAAGAGGAAAAAAGAGAAAAATAATTTCATTTTTGCGAAAGAACTTGGTGATTGCGCTTCTAGAATTGTGAAACAACACCTCTGAGTTAATCTCAGCGCATGCAATCCTCAAATCTGAGGGCTAGGTAACGATCCTAACTCTATCCTTTTTATTTTTATTTATTTCTAGCTTTTTACTTCTTAAAAATCCCATTTTTGCGCTGATCAATTGGTTTGTCATTGATAAAACGTAAGTTTGCCTGTTTTTGAGTCTTTCTGGGTTTGTTATAATAATTTTGGACAAAAAGAAAACATAAAAAGAACTAGTTTGAAAGGTAGTTGCGGACCAGAGCAGCCGCGTCACGCAGCTACTACCTGCGTGACGCGACTGTTCATGTCCAAAAGCCCCCTGACTTGGACTAGACCACCTGCGTGACGCGGCTATTCGTGTGCTTATTTTCCATCTCATTTCTATATCCGTATCTAATATCTTGCGTTAAATAAATAATTCACATACCTAAGGATATCAATAATGTCACGAACAGTCTTGTCACATAGCTAATAGTTGCGTCGCGCGGCTGTTCTTCATAGAACACCTACGTGACGCAGCTGTTCTAGTTTCCAGGACTGTAATCAGAGTTCCGTCACGCGACTGTTCTTCATAGAACAGCTGCGTGACGCAACTGTCATAAATCGTAGAATAAAAGAGAAGAGTTGCGTTACGCGACTGTTCTTCGTAGAACACCCGCGTGACGCGACTATTTCCCAGTATCAACACGTTTTCATTATTTTAGGTGCAGTTTCATTCCAGTAAATTAATTGTTCTTTAAATTTAATCCGAGAAATTATCAATAGTGGGCAAATTGAGTTTTGATCAAATCAAACCAATTGATTATGAACGATTATGAGGTTTTTAGGATTTATCTCTTATTGCTTATTATTAACTATATTGTCAACTTCGGTTTGTGGCCCACCTTTAACCATAAGGCAAGAGCGGGTCTTTATCTTATTTGATGTGTATTATGGATGAATGATGGATGATATGCTTTACTTATGATGAATGCAATGAATGGACCTAATTGGGACGGTTAATTAATTTTCCACATAGGAACTCGGTTCGATTTATTCGGGTTGGGTTTAAATAATTGGCTTTTCTAAAAATAAAAGCAATTTAGAAATCGTAGGTTAAAAGAGGCTGGTTTTTCCCGGCGTTGGCTTCCAACGGGCCGGCGTACCCAATTCCCTTACCTAGAATCGTACTTGGTACGCCTGACCAGTTTTCCAAAATAAAAGGCCTTGAATAAAATGGGTTAAAATGGAGTCACTTTTACAAAATAAAAATAAAAAACGGTCCCATTGCCGAAATAATGGGTGGCGACTAAAAATAATTTATAAGACCGACTTATCGGCATCGTATCCAAAAGGGTTTTTATCACCGCTTTTCCAAACAAATATTTAAGTACACAAAATAAACTTTTGATTTTTCTCCGGGGGGAAAACAGATAGTTATATTGGTATTGTGGCAATGGATTATTCTTTGTGCTCGGCTTATTCCGTTCAGAAGGTTTGGTAATCTTTTCACTGTCTATTAAATCCTGTATATCGTGCCTAAGCTTGAAGCAGTCATCAGTAGCATGACCTTTGCACTGATGATACTCACAGTCCCGATCCAAGAACCTACCCTGAATAGGCTTAGCTGGATGAACTGGCAATTTGGATAGCACGCCATTCTTGATGCAGGATCTCATGACCGTGCTTAAAGGTCTGCCCAAGTCAGTGAACTCCCTTCTCATTTTCTCGTTAACAGCTCCAACTGTGTTGCTACTCCCTGACTGGTTTGTAGCAGTATTTCCAGCATTTCTATCAGTGTAGGAGGACCGGTAGTTACCAAACCCTCGGCTCTTCTTCTTTTCATCTTTGTACAGCTCTTTGATATTCAGCCCGGCCCTTTGAACTAGAGAAAAGTCAGTAAGAGGTTGGGCCAGCATCCTCTCTTTGAAGAAAGGTAGCAGGCTTCGACTGAAAATCCTGATCAGCTCTTGATCCTTTGGCCTTGTTTGGACCATGAACAGTTTTGTTCTCCACCTCCTGTAATAATTAGAAAAGCTTTCATCCTTTTCCTGCCTTAAGCTCTCCAAGTCACGCAAGCCAAACTCATCACTATCATCTGTTTTGAAGTGCTTGAGAAAAGCAGTCTGTAGCATGACCCAATCTCTCTGTATCTCTTTATTCAAGCCATCATACCATCTCCTGTAACTCTTGTGCAGTGTCTGAGGAAATGCCCGTAAGACATCTTCCTCATTATATCGGTTCATTTGGGCGACCCAGATGAACTCAGATAAATGGGATCGCGGGTCATTGTCTCCTTCAAATAAGGTATGCTTGAAAGTCTTGAATAAAGTAGAACTTGTTGGATGCAAGACATATTCAGCCACGTGGAAATTGGTGACTGGGTCCTTCTCTTTTGCAATAGACATTTTCTCAACTTTATCCTTCAGCTCTACAAACTGCTTAATTAGATCATTCTCAACTGGAACGGCATTACCAGTAGAGGCTTGATTATCCGAGGTGGGTTCTGGAATCTCCCTTTCCTCAACCATAGGCTGATTGCTTGAAGCAGGAGGAACCTGGTTCTGTGCCCTCTCTTGGGCGAAGGCAGCAGCTATTATCTCAATAATGGTCCTTAGCTGGGCTGGAGAGAAACCAGTCTCATTCACAGTGTTGTCGACCATCTTTACCAAATCTGAATCAAAAGCTGAATCCGATGAACCTGAACGAACTACAGGACTAACCGGAGCAGGCTCGGGGATTGGGGACACTTTGACCAAACGTTGACCAGGGCATCGGTGCCAAGCTCTCGAAGTGATTTCCCAGGATGGATCTATTTTGACTAGTAAATAGAAATACCTGAGTTAAAGTAGGTCCTGCATGTATGCATGAGGAATAGCGGCACATAGAATGAGGAATACAGTTCTAATGCGCTAATGATGGGCATGGAAATAAGATCTCGGTTTCAACGACTGGACCCAAAATTCGGTATGAATAACATGGCAATAATTTATTTCGTACTCAAATATTTCTGGCATTATCTGTCGTCGACCGTCCCTTTTGGATTTTACAGTCGGTTATTTTCTCTCAAGTCCCTAATTTTTGCCTTGGAGTGAAAGGATTTCCAAGCGGAACACTTTTTGTTATCATTTTTTTTTGTTTTTGCATCCTTACTTTTTGCATTGGAACATATGGTCCTGTTGACGCGCGATTTTATGCCCCCACCTAACCCAGTGATGATAGGAGGATAAGGGATAAGGTATCACGATCAACCAGAAGTGTTTAAACCAAAATTTGAATCAAACCGGCCTAAAGGAATCTGACCCGCGTTAGGGTTGCGTCATTGTGAACCCCTCTCCCAAAAACATAAACATATGATGCATATGATAAAGGATAGAAATGCACGTGAATGTATGAGTCGCCACCTTGTTTAATTATTTTTAGGGTAAACTACGAAAAAACCCTAAGTTGACTCCGATTTTAATTAACCTAATTACTAGATTAATTATCCTAATGTTTAAAGCATGGTTTGCAAACCCGAGGTGGATCCCGAGACCATGTCATGCTGATGAACTAACCGATGAATGAATGTTTTGCAAGGTGAATGATGTAATTTGGACCAATGAAATGTTTATGTGATTTTGACTTGCCGCTCTGGGTTAAATCCCTAACGTGCCTACGTACTTCCGTTTGAATGGAAGATCAAAGTCGACGTAGTTCGATAGGCCTTTTTAAAAGGGCTTTGAATAGGTATGCTTAATGCATGAGTGTGTGTATGCTTCGTGCATTTTGCTTAGGCATTTTGCCAAAGAATTGATTGATTTTTAGGCATTTGTTGCCAAAAGTGTTGATTTGAAGGCTTTTAGCCAAAAGATTGATTTAGGCAATTCGTTGCCGAAAATTGATTGATTGGGCGTTTGTCGCCAAAATGCTTGATTTTAAGGCTTTTAGCCAAAAGATTGATTGATTTGAAGGCTTTTAGCCAAAATGATTGATTTAGGCAATTTTATTTGCCAAAAGTTTGATTAATTCAAGGCTTTTTTGCCAAAAATTGATTTAAGCGATTTGTCGCTAAAAAAATGGTTAATCTGCTTTATAGGCAATTTGTTTGCCGAAAGTGATCAACTGAGTTGCAATGTAGGCAATTTGATTGCCAAGAAACAAAAAAATGTGTTTCATGAAGGCTATTTAGCCACAATTATTGATTAATTGGACTTAAGCCGGATTTGTTCGAAATAAAGGCAATTTCACCATAGTTATTGATTAACTAGGCTTTTTTGGCCAATATTGTTGGATTTTAGGCTTTAATACCCCGATTATTGATTAACCGGGCATGTTAGCCTGAACTTAATTAATTGAGGCAATTTATTTGCCAAATTGATGATGTGAATGCATTTATGCAGTTGTAGAGTTTAGGAGTAGAAGAGAAGCATGCATGAAGTGCTAAAATTAAATAGGCAGGGTTTAGTTTATGTACCTGATTTAATCGACGGCCACTTCTTAACTGCAGGTTAAGCTCCTCGTTAAGGGAATATTAATTAATTCAAATTTAGTGACCAATTAACAAAGTAAGAAAGTAAGAAAGCAATAAAGCTAAATTAAAATGCAGAAAAGCAGTAAAGAATCGCAAGGAGCGTAGGGGAGAAGGAGCGTCCGTCAACACAGATTGAGTGCCTCAAACTGAGTGTCGGGGATGATATTTATAGGCAAAATCGGACTGTTTCGGCGGCCTGGTCCGCCGTGTCTGGCGGCCTGGTCTGCCGGGTCCGGCGGCCGGAGCCGCTGTTGACGGAGGCCTGAGCCGCCGGGGCCGGCGGGTTTGCTACTTTCTCATTCCGGAGGCTTTTTCGAGAGTTTCGGATCTCCAAAAAATATTTCGGGACCAGTTCCGTGATCCTCGTAATTTTCCAGACGTTTCAAGTACCATATTGGCATACTTCCGGTGAACTTTTCGAATGGCCTCCGGCCTGGCCGGACTGTTTCCAGTCCGAGAAAATTGGCCCTTTGAGCCTCAAAATTTGGGTATTCACAGTTGCCCCCCACCGGCAGCCATAAAAAAGATTTATGGGAGCCGGTGGTTGTCTTGAAACACAAATTTTGAAGGCGAAAATCGGACGCGTCTAGAAGACCCGCCTTTTGGCTATTTGCTTATAAATAGCTTGAAATTCTAACTTTTCATTCATTCTTAACTTTCAAACTCAAGGAGTTCACTCAAATTCTCTCAACTTCCTCATCATGACTTCTCCGAGTTACAGCAGCGACGAGGATTTTCTGGAGTCTCTGGGGATTTCCCTCGAGGAGGCCAATGTTACGGCGGACGCTGACACTCACGCCTCCGTAACTGGCATCTATGCCCGGGTAAGCTCCCTTTCACCTTTGCTTGTCTTAATTATTTCTTGGGCCTTAGAGGCCAAATTGTAGATCTTTGGGCCTCTGTGGCCAAACTGTGTATTTTTGGGCCTTAGGGGCCAAAATGTGAATTTTTGGGCCTCTGAGGCCAACTGTGAATTTTTGGGCCTTTGTGGCCAAAATGTGAATTTTTGGGCCTCTGTGGCCAAAATGTGAATTTTTTTCTGTGCTTACTGTTTTATTAGTATGCATGCTAGGGTAGAACTAAGATATTACCCTTAGTAAGGAACCGAGGAGTAACTCTTAGATTGCTTTACCTTTTAGGACTCCCGTATTAAATTGGATGTGGGTGAGAGTTCTGTGGCTGAAATTCCGATCGAGATATTCGACCACCATAACCCAGTTGGAGCGATTATCGGTCCGTCTTATCTGGGCTACCTGAGGCATCTTGACATGGGTCGGAGCAGCCACAGGGAGTTACTGGGCGCTTTGGCCGAGAGATGGTGGGACACCACCAATACTTTCCACTTTTCTTGGGGCAAGTTGACAGTGACCCCTGCGGACTTTTCTGTGATTTCTGGGATCCCTTTCGGCATTTGGCCGATTGAGCTATATGATGACTAGAGGACAGAGATCTCCTCTGACCGGAAAGTGGAGCTGATCGGGATAGACCTGCCTCTGGTTGTCGAGCCAGGCTTCGTTACTCCTGCTTTGAGCGTTTCCAGACGCTGGTTATCCCTCCAGGCCCCTGACATCTATGCTAGATACAGGCGAGGAGAACTGACGGCTACTCAGGTGGCCAGATTCACTTTGTTGCTGTTGTTTGCTTCGACCTTCTGGTCCAACAGGAAAGAGAAGTTTAATCCGTCTATTTTAAAGAGTTTGGAAAATCTATCCCATTTGAAGGAGTACGACTGGGCCGGTGCTATTCTGAGCCGCATGTATGACAACATGTGTGATCTGAGTCGAGGCCACTGCAAACTCAGCGGGACCTACTATTTCTGGGAGGTAATGTAAAGAAAATTCTTCCTTTCCGTGTTTTTCTATTTTGATTTTTTCTTTTCCACTAATTCTTTTTCTGTTTCACAGACTTGGGCATTTGAGTACTTTCCTTACACTCGCCCAGAGCTACTTCATACTGATCTTGGATTAGGGCTGGTGCCTTCGGCTTGGAGATGGTACCGAACAAACCTTCATATCGTTCGGCGCAAGAAATCGCTGAAGGAGCTGAGAGCCTTTTTTGATACTTGCACTCTGGAGCAGGTATGTGCTTAGTGATTCTTAGATATGTTAAATAAAAAGGATTTATCAACATATTTGCATCTTTTATAGGTCGAAATGGGGCCAATGACTGCCCGTCTGCAGAGCTGGATTCAGGCTGACCCCGGTTTCCAGCGGTCAGATGCCTTGTCCCGGCGGAGGGTGGTCCTGTCACACCCCGTCCTGCGGCAATATTATTTGGGTGAGAGAGTAGACATTCAAATAAGAGGCTGCCGTTCTGTCCCTTACTCCCCTCCCGAGGACATGCGAGCAGGCAAGCAGATGACACTCACTGCTGCTCATACTGAGGGTATTCCACATACGGAGCTCATCATGGGAGGAGACTATGATGAGTTCTGCAGAATCTCTTTGATGCAGCCCATTGGATCTCGGTTAGATGATTTTCAGAGGTCAGCTCCTTCCCAGCCGCTTGGCACCCGTTCTTCTCAGGCTTCGGGCCCCTCGACTAGGACTCCAAGGAGGAGGCCTATTACTGATCCCACTTCTTCCACTCCGGTTGAGGGTCCGTCTCGGGCCGGGCCTAGCCGCTCGGCTGGTCCTTCCAGGGCTCCCCGGGCTATTTCGGAGGCTACTGTGACGCTTCACCTAGACCTGGCCAATCTACGCCTTCCGTACAGCATTCCCTACTATCTTCCCGACGGCCCTCCCGCTCTTCGAGAGGTCTCCATGGAGAGTCTGGATCGCCTGACTCTTCCTTCTGAGGACATTACTGAGGTAAAGACTAAAAAAAACAAAAAAATCTCTCACAAAAAAGATTCATAAGAGATTTGGTATTGACTTGTATTTTCCTTTGTATGATTTTCAGGTTCCTGTCGGGTTGGTCAATCAGATTATGGAGCTGGTTCTCGGGATGCAGTAAGAACTAACTGCGGCCTGGACTCAGATAGCTTTTGATGATCAGAAGAGGAGGAGGCCTCGTCGCTGATAGTTGCTAGATTTTTCCTGTTTTCCTTTTTTGTATTTCTGTACTGAACTTTGCCTGTACCTGCACTTGGTTAGTACTGAAAATTTCACATGTATGCATGATTATCAAATTTGAAAGAAAATAGGATTTCCTTTCAGCCCATTTTATGGAAAAGATATATATATTTTTTTTGAAAATAAAAAAAATAAAAAAAAAACTCCTCTCTTTTTTTATGGTACTTGGAAAAATATTCTTTTTTTTTTTTTTTTTTTTTTGCGGTGGCCGCCGGGTACGGCGGCCGTAGCCGCCTTCGGGCGCTTTTTTTCCTATAAAAGCTGTTTTTTTCTGTCCTTTTCCAGAATTCATTCATCCTCGAAATTTGTGCCAGAAAAGCAAAAAAAAAATTTCTCTTTTTCTCTTTTCCTTCTTTTCTTCTCAGAAAAAAGAAAAAAACATGAATCCCTTTTTTAACCACAGCATGCACAGCTGGACTAGGAGTCTCTGCAAAGTCGAAAAGATCAACTTGGGGAGGTACGATCTTTCTCCTATCATTACTCTTAGGGGGGTATTAGTCGATTGGGATTTTTTACGAGCCTGTCTTAGACTTTGGGACCCGGAGGCCCACGTTTTCCGGTTTGGGGCCATGATGGAAGAGATGTGCCCTCTTTTTGAGGAGGTTTGTGCTATTATAGGGTGCGACCCCAATGCCCCTTTAGTCAAGCATGAGGTAAAGATTGGGTATATTCGGTCGTTTGAAAACCTATTTCAGTTCAGTCGACCACAGGCTAGGGCTATGATTATTGACGACCAGAAAGCAACTCTGCTGCCCCTGATTGATGAATTTTCAGAGGCTCGCTCAGACGACCCAGACCGGATGAGGCTGAGAATGCGGGCCCTGGTTTTTTGCTTATTGGCTGGCTTCTTGTTTAACCAGGACCCAGGCTTTGGGGACTTGCGCCTCTGCCCCATGGTTCGGCAAATGGAGGATATGGGTTGTATTGGCGGCATTGTGCTGGCAGAGACCATTAGGAGCCTTGACAGAGCTACTTTAGGGTTCGATGACTGGACAGTCTCTCCCATTATTCTCCAGGTATTTCCCCCTTCCTTTTCCTTATTCTTTTCTTCTTTTAGTTCATTCCCTTGTAATAGAAAGGATCCATTACTCAGGTTTGGTTGAAAGACCACCTCCAAGTGGTTGCTGCTCCTACTTCCTTGCCCTACAATCCCACTCAGTATCGTATGCGGAGGATCCTGATCACCCATCCGTCTACTGATGCATGGATTTCATGGTTGATTGAGTTGGGTCCCAATGAGGTACTGTGGTTCATTGCCTGGTATACTTTACTGCTTAAATTGAGAATGTCATTTTGGCTTTTAAGCTTTCCAAGCATTTTCCAACTTTATTTATTTAAGCTCTAATTTTTGCCTAAGCTGCCCTTTTGGGTTTTCAACTTAGCGAGCTACCCATTTTTGCCTAAGTTGCCCTTTTTGGATTTTCAACTTAGCGGGCCCCGACTTTTGCCTAAGCCGCCCTTTCGGGTTTTCGACTTAGCGGGTTTTTCTTCTTTTTTTTTTGTTTTCTTTTTCCCTTCTTTTTTTTATTACTGACAAAGAAGAAAGAATTATGGAATGATTTTTTTTTACATTAATGTTTAGACCGTACCCAATGAGGGCTGCCTACATATCTCTGATATATAATTTCTTTTTTCCGAAGAGAATCAGGTCTAATGTAGTTCATCTTACATCATACAATGCATAATTACACATAATATCTTTTTAACTGATCTAAATTACATGGATTCGTGAATTCCAAACCATCCAAATCAGTCAAGATGACGGCTCCGCCGGACAATATTTTCTTCAACATGTAGGGTCCAGCCCAATGAGGATGAAACTTTCCACGTGGGTCCATGATTGGCTGTCTAATTTCCTTCAGGACCAAACAACCTTCTTCCAGCTTTCGGTCCTTGACCTTCTTATTAAAATGCCTTGCCATCCTTCTTTGGTAAACTTGAGTTTGGTGGATTGCTCGCAACCGCTTTTCATCCATACCCAAGAGTTGCAAATGATAGTTCTCAGCCCAATCTGCTTCGCTGATCTGGCTTTCCCGAATAATCCTTATCGACTGAACTTCCAGCTCAATAGGCTATACTGCTTACATACCATATACTAAGGAATACGGGGTTGCCCCAGTAGGCGTTCTGATTGAAGTCCTGTATCCCCATAAGGCATTTGGTAACTGTTCATGCCAAGCCTTGTGCTTTCTAACTGTCTTCTGCAAAATGGCTTTTATAGCCTTGTTCGCAGCCTCTACAGCTCCATTTGTTTGTGGACGGTAGGGCGAGGACTTATGATGCTGGATTTTCTTTTCCTTCAACAAATGCGAAAATTCGCTCTGAAAGTGGGATCCATTATCAGTGATGACTTCGAATGGCGTTCCGTACCGACAAAGGATGTTAGTAAGGACGAACTGTGCTGCCTTCTTGGCATTCAAGACCGAATATGAGGCTGCCTCAATCCACTTAGTGAAATAATCCACAGCAACCAGGATGAATTGATGACCATTAGAAGCCTTCGGGTGGATTTTTTCGATCACATCTATGCCCCAGGTTGCGAAGGGCCATGGTGAAGCAATAGGATTCAAATTGACCGGAGGCTGTCTTTGCAGCTTAGCGAAAATTTGACACTCATGGCACTTCTGCGTGTGCCTCACACAATCTGCATTCATGGTTGTCCAGTAATAACCTAGGTTCATGATTTTCCGAGCCAAGGCTACCCCGTGCATGTGTGGACCGGACTCCCCATTATATAAGGAATCCATGATGGTTTGAGCTTCTCCCTCATCGACGCACCTTAGGTGTAGGCCATTCCAACTTCTCTTATACAGAACTCCCCCGGTAAGGAAATATCCGGATGCTAACTGTCTCAATGTCCGTTGATCAGTCTTGGTGGATCCCTCCGGGTAGGCTTCATTTTGAAGATAGTTCTGTATATCCCAATACCAAGGCTTGTCATCCACCAAATTCATGACATGTGCTGGCTGTTTCTGTAGCCGTACTGTCAGAGGTCGAATCACTTGGTCTCCCCCTACATTAACCATGGAGGCCAAAGTAGCTAGAGCATCAGCAAACTGATTTTTGGCTCGCGGCAAGTAATGGAAGGATAAATCCTCAAATTGCTGAGCCAATTCGTCCAAGCGTTGTAGGTAACGAACCAAACGCTCTTCCTTAATTTTCCATTTTCTCAAAGCTTGGGAGACTATTAAATTGGAATCCCCGAAGACCTTGGGGACTTTTATTTCCTTTTCCAGGGCTGCTTCTAACCCCTTTATGCAAGCTTCATACTCGGCTTCATTGTTGGTGCAGTCGAAATCTAGTTTGACTACGATTGGGATGTATTCTCCACAAGGAGTTTTGAATACGACTCCAACCCCATTTCCATGGTAATTTGAAGCTCCATCGAAGTACATTTCCCAGACTTCACTTTCCAAGCTCAATAAGTCTTCATCAAGAAATTCTACCTCTAGCATTTGGTCTTCGACCGGTAATTCTGCTAATTGATCAGCCAAGGCTCCGCCTTTCACTGCTTTTCGTTGTACAAATTTTAAATCATAGGCCGCGAGCACCGACACCCATTTAGCCATCTTACAGTCAAGAACCGGCCTCTCCATAAGGAATTTCAAGGGGTTCGATTCAGAAATGACGTATGTGGTGTAAGACGAGAGGTAGTGCTGCAGCTTTGCACAGGCCCAGACTAGAGCCAAACACAACTTCTCTGTCTTATTGTATTTTAACTCATATTCCAGCATCCTTTTGCTGAGGTAACACACGGCATTTTCTACCCTTGTATCTTCTGCTTGTTGAACTAACATTTGTGAACACCCAAATTTTGAGGCTCAAAGAGCCATCTTTTTTTCGGACTGCAAACAGCCCGACTAGGCTAAAGGCCATTTTGGAAGTTCCCCGAAAATATGCCAATATGGTACTTAAAACGTCCGGGACGTCGCGAGGATCGCGGAACTGGTCTCGGAATTTTTTTTGGAGGTCCGGGACTCTCGGAAAAGCCTCCGGAGCGAATTTTGTCAAAACCACCGGCACGGCGGCTCCGCCGCCGACCTCCGGCGACCCTGCCACGGGTCACCGCCGGGCACCGGCGGCCCAGCCGCCGAGTCCCTGGCGACCCAGCCGCCGGACCCCGGCGGCCCAGCCGCCGAAATGTCCATTTTTTGCCTATAAAAAGTGGCCCCGACCCTCCGTTTTCTTCACTCAGTCTGTGTTGACGGACGCTCCTTCTCCCTACGCTCTTTGCAATTCTTTACTGCTTTCTTGCATTTTTTTTAGTTTGATTTTATTGTTGTGATACTTGGTCACTTAAAATTAAATTAAAATTAATTCCCTTAACGAGGAGCTTAACCTGGAGTTAAGAAGCGGTCGACGATTAAATCAGGTACGTAAGTTAAACTTTTGCCTATTTAATGGTAGCACTTTATGCATGCTTCTTTTCTACTCCTAATAATTCTACAACTGCATAAATGCATTCATACCATCATATAGGCAAGTAAATTGCCTCAATTAAAATATGATTAAGCTAAATGCCCGGTTAATTAATAATCGTGGTATTAAAGTTTAAATCCGATAATATTGGCTTAAAATATCTAGTCTTTCAATGGCTATGGTATGATTGCTTTTATTTCAAACAATTTTCGGCTTAAGTCCAATTAATCAATAATTGTGATCAAAAGGCCTTAATTAATCACGTTTTTTTTGGCAACAACTTGCCTAAATCAACACATTTTGGCTAAAAGCCTTTTAAATAACCAAACTTTTGGCAACAATTGCTTAAAATCAAAGTTTTGGCAAAATGTCTTAAAACTAAATCAATTTTTAGGTTTTAAAACCTAAAAATCAATCATTTTGGCGACAATCGCCTAATCGACACTTTTGGCAATTTATTGCCTAAATCACAAAAATCATTTTGGCTAAAAGCCTTAATTCACTTTTGGCAAGCAAATAAGTCCAATCAAACACATCTTTTTGGCTAAAAGTCATTAAAGTCAACACTTTTGGCATCAAATGCCTAAAAATCAATCAATTCTTTGGCAAAATGCCTAAACAAAAATGCACAAAGCATACACACACTCATGCATAAGCATCCCCTTCAAAGCCCTCTAAAAGAGGCCTATCGAACTACGTGGACTTTGATCTTCCTTTCAAACGGAAGTACGTAGGCACGTTCGGGATTTCACCCCGGGCGGTAAGTCGAAATCACTTTAAACATGTCATTCACCCTGCAAAGCATTCAAGCATTCATTCATGGTTAGTTTATTCAGCATGACATAGTTTCGGGATCCATCTCGGGTTTGCACACCATGCCTTAATCATTGGGTTAATTAATCTAGTAACTAGGTTAATTAAAATTGGAAAATAATTAAACAAGGTGGCGACTCACACATCACGTGCATTTCTTCCTTAGTCACATGCATTCGTATGCATTGATATTTGGGGTAGGGGTTCACAGTTTGGCGACTTCACTGGGGATTTATGTAATCTTTTTGCATAATAGTGGACTACAATTGTTGAATAAACTAACCTGCCCTTCTTTAGGGCATTACTTTACTATGCTTTGTTTTGCAGGGTACCTTGACATAAATCGAGTGTTCTTTCTTTAAGAATACTCGATGAGAGGAAATTTGAACTTAAGTGACAAATTTGATTAAGACATTTAAATTTGTTGATCTATTTGCACGATTGAGAATCTTTTTCTCCATTGCATAAAAAAAAATGAATTTCAAATGAATTTCTTCTCTCTCTGTTCAAACTTCTGAGTCTGGATAGCAAGTAGCGCTGATCGGCAGGTCTCTTTGATTATGTCGACGGACAGCCAAAGCGTCCTCCCTGTTACCGCAAACCGCCCCTAATCCTTTTGGGGGTGGCCCATGGGTATGCGTACCACTGGACCCACGTGAAACTCTTTGTTTCACATGTGGTTAGGTATATCCATACTCAAGGTTCAAGGGTCCCTTATAAGCCGATTCTCTATTTTGAGTCATACCCTATAGAACCTATCCTTTAGGACTGTATGCACCCAATGATGTGAATCATATCATTAAACAGATTATGACGTGTTGTTATGCGCATTCACGACATATCATAAACATGGGGTAAACACAAAGAGAGCATGAAATACCCTTTTACTTTCAGTCATGCACAGTTGGACAAGAGAGTCAATTCACCTCACATCAGCTACCTGATACACCGACCACTGTACCTAATCCAGCTACCCTTATCCTTACAGGTGCCCACAATCCGAGTGCCTACCCAAGTGCCAGACACACCTACAGTGCTATCACCAGCTTCACCAGCTACACCAGCTTCGCCTACAACTCCAACAACCCTATCTGCACCAATGGCATCACTTGCTGATATCCAAACCCTCATTGAACAACTAGAGGCTAGAATGGAGGCCAGAATGGAGGCCAGAATGAATGAGGCACTAGCTGCCCAAAGGACCGCCCTTATAGCTGAACTGGGTAATGGGAATGGTAATGGAAATGGGGCTTCCGCTGGGGGAAGTGGACCTGCTGCCTCCAACCAGGGTCCTGCCGCTGAACTTACAAACCCTGCCCTAAACCTAGATGAGATGCCTTCTAAAACTGCCTCTGAGCTGGAAGCTCAGAGAATGAGAGAGAAACTAGAGCTCCTAGAGAGGTCCATCACTGCTCTCAAAACCCACAAGGAAGTGGTGGACATGGACTCCTTGTCCTTGTTCCCGGAAGCCAGGTTGCCAACTAAGTTCAAGATGCCCAACATGGACAAATTTGATGGAACCACTTGTCCTAAGACTCATCTGAAAATGTATGTAGGTGCTCTTAACCCATTTGGATTGAGCAGCGAGCTCCTTGCTCAGTTATTCCAACAATCTCTTACCGGTGCTGCATTGAGGTGGTTTGTCAGCTTAGACCGATCCAAAATGAAAACATGGGAAGACATCTGCAATGCATTCAATTCCCAATACCGCTATAACATGGAGGTGGATGTCACTCGAAGAGAACTAGAAACCACCAAACAGAAAAACAATGAACCCTTTTCCTCGTTCCTTACGAGGTGGAGGGCCAAAGCCGCCCAAATGATTAACCGGCCTTCTGAACAAGAGCAGGTAGACATAATAATAAAGAACCTGCAGCCTGTCTACCAACACCAACTACAGACTCAGTACCTACCAACATTCCAGTCGCTCATTGCCACTGCTACGAAGGTAGAAGATCTGATTCAAATGGGGCAACTGAAAGAAGACTCAGGAACCTCAAAGTACAAGAAACCTAGCCAAGCAAGCAAGGTCCACGAAGTGGCTAGCATCACCCCCACGAATCCTCTACGTGTGGGAAACATGAGGAATTGTGAATACTCAAATTTTGAGGCTTCTCATGTTGTTGGTGGCATGTGAAACTCTTTAAATGGAGGAAAACACGCTGCTACAGTGCCATGCCAATTAGTTTGACTTGGAAACCTAATTGGACATTTACTGGAAATATGTCAATATGGTACTTGAAACGTCCGGAATTTCACGAGGATCGCAGAACCGGTCCCGGAATGATTTTTGGAGGTCGGAAACTCCCAAAAAAAGCTCCCGGAGCGAGACATGGTGGCCAATTTTGGCACACCTCTGTCTGTTTTAACGGACGAATCCTTCTCCCTCTCACGCTCCTTGCGTTTTCTTTACCGCTTTTTGCATTTAATTTAATTTTTATTGCATTTTTATTGTGATATTTGGACATTAAAATTAAACAAATTAAAATTAATTAATATTTCCTAAGCGAGGAGCTTAATCTGGAGTTAAGAAGCGGTCGTCGATTAAATCAGGTATGTAAACAAAACTCTGCCTATTTAATTTTAGCACTTCATGCATATTTCTCTTCTACTCTTAATAATTCTACAATTGCATAAATGCATTCACGTCATCATTTAGACAAATAAACTGTCTTAATTAAACACGATTAAGCTTAAATGCCCGGTTAATCAATAATCGTGGTATTAAAGCCTTAAATCCGACAATATTGGCTAAAAGAGCCTAGTTAATTAATAGCTACGGTTCAATTGCCTTATTTTGAATAAATCTGGCTTAAGTCCAATTAATCAATAATTGTGGCTAAAAGCCTTAATCAATCACGTTTCGACAATAAATTGTGATTAAGCTCGAACGCCCGATTAATCGATAATCGTGGCATTAAAGCCTAAATCAAACATTTTGGCAAACTAATTGCCTAAAACAACACATTTTGGCCAAAGGCCTTAAAATCAACCATTTTAGCGACAAATCGCTTAAATTAATCAATCTTTTGGCCAAAGGCCTTAAAATCAACCATTTTGGCGACAATCGCCTAAATCGCACATTTTGGCAACAATTGCCTAAATCAAATCATTTTGGCTAAAAGCCATTAAAATCAACATTTTTGGCAAAATGCCTAAACAAAATGCACAAAGCATACACACTTATGCACAAAGCATACACACTTATGCACAAAGCATACACAC
>NC_143153.1:20156508-20214415 GCF_041381405.1 Jatropha curcas
CAGACGGATGTGTGATCAAGATCCTCCGCATACGATACTGAGAAGGGTTGTAAGGCAAACGGGTAGGAGCAGCAACCACTTGAAGGTGGTCCTTCAACCAAACCTGGGTAATGGATCCTTTCTATTACAAAGGCATGAACCAAAAAAAAAAAAAAAGAAAATGAGAGGAAAATACCTGGAGTATAATCGAGGAAACTGTCCAGTCCTCGAAGCCTAGAGCAGCTCTGTCAAGGCTCCTGATGGTTTCTGCCAGCACAATGCCGCCAATGCAGCTCATGTCCTCCATCTGTCGAATCATAGGGCAAAATCGCAGATCCCCGAAGCCTGGGTCCTTGTTAAACAAGAAACCAGATAATAAGCAAAATACAAAAGCCCGCATCCTCAGCCTCATCCGGTCTGGGTCATCTGAAAGAACCTCTGAAAATTCATCAATCAGGGGCAGCAGAATTGCCTTCTGGTCGTCAACAATCATGGCCTTAGCTTGTGGCCGGCTGAATTGAAATAAAATTTCAAATGACCGAACATACCCAACTTTAACCTCATGCTTGACTAAAGGGGCATTAGGGTCACACCCTATGATAGCACAAAACTCCTCGAAAAGAGGACACATCTCCTCCATCATGGCCCCGAACCGAAAAACGTGGGCCTCAGGGTCCCAGAATCTGATACAGGCCCATAAAAAGTTCCAGTCGATCACTACCCCCCTAAGGGTAATGATAGGAGAGAGGCCATACCTCTTCAAGTTGATCTTTTCAACTTTGGAGAGACTCCTAGCCCAGCTGTGCATGCTATGATTGAAAGAAGGATTCATTCTTTGGAAAAGATAAACACAGAGAGAAAAGAAGAAGAGAGAAGATAAGGAATGAGTGAAGAACCAAAACAAAGAACAAGCTTTTATAGGAGAAAATGCACCGAATAAGGGCGGCAGCAGCCGCCGAAATGATGGCGGCAGCAGCCGCCGAATTGCCACCGAATAACGGAGGCAGCAGCCGCCGAATAACGGCAGCAACGGCCCCCACAAAAATCACAATCAGGCCCCAGAGGCCCGAAAATCACAATTCAGGCCATAGAGGCCCGAAAAATCACAATTCAGGCCATAGAGGCCCGAAAAATCACAATTCAGGCCACAGAGGCTCGAAAAATCACATTCAGGCCCCAGAGGCCCGAAAAAATCACATTCAGGCCCCAGAGGCCCGAAAAATCACAATTTAGGCCCCAGAGGCCCGAAAATCACAATTCAGGCCCCAGAGGCCCGAAAAATCACAATTCAGGCCGCAGTGGCTCGAAAAATCACAATTCAGGCCCCAGAGGCCCGAAAAATCACATTCAGGCCGCAGTGGCCCGAAAAATCACATTTAGGCCACAGAGGCCCGAAAAATCACATTCAGGCCACAGAGGCCCGAAAAATCACAATTCAGGCCCCAGAGACCCGAAAAATCACATTCAGGCCGCAGTGGCCCGAAAAATCACAATTCAGGCCACAGAGGCCCGAAAAATCACATTCAGGCCGCAGTGGCCCGAAAAATCACAATTCAGGCCACAGAGGCCCGAAAAATCACATTCAGGCCGCAGTGGCCCGAAAAATCACAATTCAGGCCAAAGTGGCCCGAAGAATTCACAATCAGGCCCCAGAGGCCCGAAAAATCACAATCAAGCCCCAGAGGCCCGAAAAATCACAATTCAGGCCCTAGAAGCCCGAAAAATCACATTCAGGCCACAGAGGCCCGAAAAATCACAATTCAGGCCACAGAGGCCCGAAAAATCACATTCAGGCCCCAGAGGCCCGAAAAATCACATTTAGGCCCCAGAGGCCCGAAAAATCACATTCAGGCCAAAGTGGCCCGAAAAATCACATTCAGGCCAAAGTGGCCCGAAAAATCACAATCAGGCCAAAGTGGCCCGAAAAATCACAATCAGGCCCCAGAGGGTCGAAAAATCACAATTCAGGCCACAGAGGCCCGAAAATTCACAATCAGGCCACAGAGGCCCGAAAAATCACATTCAGGCCCTAGAGGCCCGAAAAATCACATTTAGGCCCCAGAGGCCCGAAAAATCACATTCAGGCCAAAGTGGCCCGAAAAATCACATTCAGGCCAAAGTGGCCCGAAAAATCACAATCAGGCCAAAGTGGCCCGAAAAATCACAATCAGGCCCCAGAGGCCCGAAAAATCACAATTCAGGCCCCAGAGGCCCGAAAATTCACATTCAGGCCACAGAGGCCCGAAATTCAAACCCAATCCTTGTGCCGACTGGTATGAATCTGCTCTGGGCGAGTATAAGGAAAGTACTCAAATGCCCAAGTCTGCAAATGAAAAGAAGAAGAAACAAGAGTCAAGAGAGGTCGAATAAAACGAGAAAAATACAGAATGTTCTCCACATTACCTCCCATAAGTAGTAGGTCCCGCTGAGTTTACAATGGCTCCGACTCAGATCACACATGTCGTCGTACATACGACTCAGAATAGCGCCGGCCCAGTCATACTCCGTAAGATGGGCTAGGTTTTCCAAACTCTTCAAGATAGAAGGATTGAACTTCTCTTTTCTGTTGGACCAGAAGGTCGAAGCGAATACCAGCAATAAAGTGAATCTGGCCACCTGAGTAGCCGTCAGCTCTCCCCGTCTGTGTCTGGCATAAATATCGGGGGCCTGGAGATGCAACCAGCGTCTGGAAACGCTCAAGGCTGGAGTAGTAGAACCTGGCCCGAAGATCCGAGGCAGATCTATCCCGATCAGCTCCATCATCCGGTCAGAGGAGATCTCTGTCCTCCAGTCATTATATAATTCAATCGACCGAGTGCCAAAAGGGATCCCGGAGATCACAGAAAAGTCCACAGGGGTCATTGTCATCTCGCCCCAAGAAAAATGAAAAGTATTAGTGGTGTCCCACCATCTCTCGGCCAAAGCGCCCAGTAACTCCTTGTGACTGTTTCGGCCCGCATCGAAATGCCTCAGGTAACCCAGATGGGACGGGCTGATAATCGCTCCAACCGGGTGGCTGGGATCGAATATTCCGACCGGGATTTGGGACATAGAGGTCTCACCCACATCCAATTTGATATAAGGATCCTAGAAGGTAAAGCAATATAAGAGTTATCCTTCGGTTCCTTACTAAGGATAATGTCTTAATTCTACCTTAGCATGCCTACTAATAAAACAGTGAGTGCAGAAAAATAAAAACAGAAATTCACATTTTCGGCCACACAGGCCCGAAAAATCACAATCAGGCCACAGAGGCCCAAAATTCACATTTTCGGCCACACAGGCCCGAAAAATCACAATCAGGCCACAGAGGCCTAAAATTCACATTTTCGGCCACACAGGCCCGAAAATTCACAATTTCGGCCACACAGGCCCGAAAAATCACAATCAGGCCACAGAGGCCCAAAATTCACATTTTCGGCCACACAGGCCCGAAAAATCACAATCAGGCCACAGAGGCCCAAAATTCACATTTTCGGCCACACACGCCCGAAAAATCACAATCAGGCCACAGAGGCCCAAAATTCACATTTTCGGCCACACAGGCTCGAAAATTCATAATTTCGGCCCAAGGCCCGAAAATCACACTCAGGCCACAGAGGCCCAAAAAAAAAATCATCATCAAAATTCACAACTCGGCCTAAGGCCCAAAAATCCACAATTCGGCCTAAGGCCCAAAAATTCCCAACTTTGGCCTGAAAAAGATGATAATAATGCCATAAAGGTAGGCTTACCTGGGCAAAGATGCCAGTCACAGAGGCGTGAGTATCAGCGTCCGCCGTAAGCTTGACCTCGTCAAGAGAAATCCCCAAAGACTCCAGATATTCCTCACCACTTAAGTCCGAGGAAGCCATGAAAGAAAGGTTCTTAGAACTTTAGAAGTTGAGAGAATTTGAGAGAGCTCTTTGATTTGGAAAGCTTAGAATGAATGAAAATGAGTTTTTTCAAGCTATTTATAAGCAAATAGCTAAAGGGCGGGTCTCCTGAACGCGTCTGATTTTCGCCATCAAAATTTGCGTTTCAGACAACCACCGACTCCCATAAATCATTTTTGTGGTCACCGGTGGGGGGCAACTGTGAATACTCAAATTTTGAGGTTCAAAAAGCATGTTTTCCCGGACTGCAAACAGTCCGACCGAACCGGAGGCCATTTTGAAAGTTCACCGAAAGTATGCCAATATGGTACTTAAAACGTCCGGGATGTCGCGAGGATCGCAGAACTGGTCCCGGAATAATTTTTGGAGGTCCAGAACTCCTGAAAAAGCCCCTGGAGTGAAATACGGGGGATCCCACCGCACACGGCGGCTCCGGCCGCCGACCATGGCGGCAGCGGCCGCCGGACACGGCGGCAGCAGCCGCCTCGCCTCCCGGGCGGCAGCAGCCGCCCAGCCGGGCGGCAGTTCCCGCCGAGCCGCCTGGGCGGCAGCTGCCGCCCCTCCAGGCGGCACCTGCCGCCCAGCCTCCCAGGCGGCACCTGCCGCCCTGGACCCAAAAATGGCCTATAAATAGACCATTTTCAGCCTATTTTTGACATCGCTGTCCGTGTTGACGGACGATCTTTCTCCCACCCACGCTCTTTGCGATTTCTTTACCGTTTTTTGCATTTAATTTAATTTTTTATTGCATTTTTGTTATGATATTTGAACACTAAAAATTGAACAAATTAAAATTAATTAATTCCCAAGCAAGGAGCTTAAATCTGGAATTAAGAAGTGGTCGCCGATTAAATCAGGTACGCAAATAAAATTCTGCCTATTTAATTATAGTACTTCATGCATATTTCTCTTCTACTCTCAATAATTCTATAACTGCATAAATGCATTCATGTTATCATTTTTGGCAAATAAACTGCTTTAATAAAACATGATTAAGTTTAACGCCCGGTTAATTAATAACCGTGGTAGTTAAGCTTAAATCCGACAATATTGGTTAAAGAGCCTAGTTAATTAATAACTATGGTTCGATTGCCTTTATTTCGAACAATCTCGCCTAAAAGTCCAATTAATCAATAATTGTGGCTAACGGCCTCATTTAATCACGTTTTTTGGCAACAAAATTGCCTACATTTAATCAATCAATTTTGGCAACTAATTGCCTACGGTCTAATCGATTTTTAGCAAACAAATTGCTTATAAATAAGATTAATCATTTTCAGCGACAAATCGCTTAAAATCAACAATTTTCGGTCAAAAACCGTAAAATCAACCATTTTAGCGACAAATCGCGTAAAATCGACATTTTTGGCAAAATGCCTTTAAAATCAACAATTTTCGGTCAAAAACCGTAAAATCAACCATTTTAGCGACAAATCGCGTAAAATCGACATTTTTGGCAAAATGCCTTAAAATGAACCGATTTTTGGCCAAAGGCCTAAAATCAACCATTTTAGCGACAAATCGCGTAAAATCGACATTTTTGGCAAAATGCCTTAAAATGAACCAATTTTCGGCCAAAGGCCTAAAATCAACCATTTTAGCGACAAATCGCTTAAATCGAACATTTTGGCAAATTAATTGCCTAAATCAATCAATTTTTGGCTAAATGCCTTAAAACCAACTTTTTTGGCGACGAACGCCTAATCGAATCAATCGATCTTTTGGCAAAATGCCTAAAAAAAATTCATGCACAAAGCATACACTAAATCATGCACAAAGCATACACTAAATCATGCACAAAGCATACACTAAATCATGCACAAAGCATACATTAAATCATGCACAAAGCATACACTAAATCATGCACAAAGCATACACAAAATCATGCACAAAGCATACACACTTATGCACAAAGCATACACACTTATGCACAAAGCATACACACTCATGCACAAAGCATACACACTCATGCATTAAACATACACCTTCAAAGCCCTTTTAAAAAGGCCTATCGAACTACGTTGACTTTGATCTTCCATTCAAACGGAAGTACGTAGGCACGTTCGGGATTTCACCCCGGGCGGCAAGTCGAAATCATCAAAATCACTCAAACATTTCATTAATCCATCATTCACCTTGCAAAACATTCATTCATCGGTTAGTTTATCAGCATGACATAGTCTCGGGATCCATCTCGGGTTTGCATACCGTGCCTTACACATTGGGATAATTAATCTAGTAACTAGGTTAATTAAAATTGAAGTCATTCAGGGTTTTTTCCTAGTTTACCCTAAAATAATTAAACAAGGTGGCGACTCACACACTCACGTGCATTTCTTTCTTTTGTCATATGCATCACATGCCTATGTGCATCCGGGGAAAGGGGTTCACAATGGTATAAACGTGGATCAAGGTCTTCCTTTGGAACCTTTCTTGAACAGAGTTTTGTCCACTGTTCTAGATCTACCCTGGATTCGAGCTTGCTGCTTCTTGCTACTGAATGTGTATGCCATGAAGAACCGTCAACCCGGAATTGGAGATTTTCGACTTCTGACCGTTGTTCGTGACATGCAATTGTACCATCATACCGTCTTCATGATGATCATGGGAGAAACAATGTGTTGGGTCAGGGATATTGCCCTTCACATTACTAACTTCAATATTCATCATCGCGGCTATCCATTGCTATTGCAGGCCTGGGCTCTGGACAAATTGAGTCTGATTCCTGCAGTTCCAGCTCGCTTGATTCCAACTTATGGACCTGCTGTTTTTCAATCTTGATCTCGGAGACGCTTCGATTTTAGTGGTAACCCTACTATCCGGTGGACCTGTCCTTAGTGGAGGATTAGACTGGTCACGATTGGAAGCATGAATCTCCATTATGTGTTGTATGCCAGTTTAGACCGTTCCATGGCCTATTTCCCAGATAGGATCAGTCGTCAATATGGTATGATACAGCGTGTTCCCCGAGTCCACAACTTCGAGAGCGGCCTGATAACATCACACTTGTTGACTAATTTGGCCGATCGTTGGCTAAGTCGAAATACCGTGCATTTAGATGAAGGAATGATGCAGGATACTGTGTCACCTGCATACGCCAACTGGTTCTTTACCCCGTAATGACGTCACGCTTTGTGAAGGTTGACCTTTGCTGATAGGTCTCCTCAGAATAAATTGTTGTTTGTTGTTTTTCTTTTGCGTTCAAGCCATGAGCTTTTATCTAAATGTATCTACTTTTCTTTTAATCAATGGCCTTGATGATTCTGTCTTTATTAATTCCTGCACATATGGACAATGAAAGACAACAAAACTTTTCTTTCGAAATTATTTGCTGTGTTAGTCATTTGGGGCTTCTGCCTTTGGGTTAATAAATGAAAACTCAATAAAGTAAAAATTATTCTGTAAAAATAGGAACTTATGCTTGTGAACAACAGAGAGTGGAATGACTGTTTTACAGCCTGCACAAATTAAATAAAAATAACAAATGTAACTCCTCTATGTATGCATGAGCTTGTGCAAGTGCTAAGGTTTATTCATGGTTTTGTTGATCCTTCTAGGGAAATCACTGAGAAAATGATACTCGTTCCTCTGATCAATGTCTTTTTTTTTTTTTTAAATTCAATGTTTAGGCAGGGCCAATAGCCAGGACACTTCGAACCAACTGAATCGATCTTTATTTGAATAAGCAGAGAGGAAGGTCTCGCTTTCTTCGACTGTAATTCCAGGACAAAAGCAAAAAGTTTAAAAAACAAATCCTTTATTAATCCTACTTCTTTTCAACATTATACAGAAGTAAAGAAAGTTTATTCCAACACAATGGTCATTTGCTCTAACTATTTGATTTCCTATTCCCTTTCAGGTCAAGTTGATGGCGCTTGAGTAACCAATCACTAATTTGTCACGAACGCATGGCATGAATTCTACATTTAAGCTCAGCACCACGCGTTGATCCCAAGATTTTACTATCATTATTTTGCATTATTTTTTTATGTGCTCTAACTTTTGCCTAGGCTGCCCTTGCGGGTTTTCAACCTAGCGAGCTCATTTCTTGCCTAAGCCGCCCTTTTCGGGTTTTCAACTTAGCTCTCTTTTTTTTTTTTTTTGTTTGAAATCATCATTTCAGACATAGAACCTTTTCATTTGATCTTGACTAACGATTCGATTGACAGGCTCTCCTTCCATAGTGACTAATTCGACGGCGCCTTTAGGTAGCAGCTTCTGAATTCTGAACGGCCCATGCCAGTTGGGTTTGAATTTCCCACCAGGATGATGTTGGGCTTCATGATCCAATAACCTGATCAACACCAAATCTCCATTCTTTAAAGCCTTTGGATGTACCCGCTTGTTGTAGAAACGAGCAATCCTCCTTTTTCTCATCTGATCCTGAAATCGAGCATTCAGTCTTCTTCCGTCTAAGAGTGCCAGATCTTCATACCTTTTCTTGACCCATTCTTCTTCGGTCAGACCAGCTTCTACCAAAACTCTGAGAGACTTCTTTTCGAGCTCTACCGGTAACACTGCCTCCATCTCGTATACCAATTCAAAGGGAGAAGCTCCATTTACTGCCTTGAAGGTAGTGCGATGCCCCCAGAGCGCGAAAGGAAGTTTCTCAGCCCAGCTTCTATACCTTTTGCACATCTTTGACAGGATTCTTTTGATCTCCTTATTTGCAGCTTCTACTGCACCATTGGCCTGAGGGCGATAAGGAGAAGAATGATGATGCTCAACCTTGTATCTATAAAGCAATTGGCCAACTTCTACTTGAAAATGAGAACCATTGTCTGTAACTATGTGATGGGGAACACCATAGTGACAGAAAATGTTCTGTTCAATAAATCTTGCCACGTGCTTGGCAGTTAAGATTCTATAAGATTGGGCCTCGATCCATCTAGAGAAGTAGTCAACTGCAACCAATATATACTAATGACCATTGGATGCTGCAGGTGAAATTTTACCTATGACGTCTATGCCCCATGCAGAAAAAGGCCACGAAGGAGTTGTCGGATGGAGTTCAACGGCAGGTAAGTGGCTCCTATTGTCGTGATATTGGCAAGCTTTGCAACGACGCACATACTGGACACAATCGCCTTCCATCTTCACCCAAAAATAACCTTGCCTCATGATCTTTCTTGCTAAACTCATACCGCTTAGATGAGTACCGCAGACTCCTTCATGAACTTTTCTCATTATGTCCTCTCCTTCTGTCTCGCTCACGCATCGTAGCAACATCCCATCCCAGGTTTTCTTATAGAGTTCGCCATCGGCTAGGACATAGTGTAAAGCCATTTTCCTTAAGACTGCACGGTCTTCTTTCGTCGCATCATCAGAAAAAGTACCGTCTTTCATATACCTCAGGATATCCGTAAACCAGGGTTCTTCCTCCGACTCCACCTGATGCACGTAATGTTCTTGATAGCACGGGATATTGGCTGTGGTAATGATAAATGGCTTCTTCGGAACTTTGCTTAAATCCTGCCAAGCTGACACTAAGTTTGCCAAGGCGTCTGGAATTCTGTTATATGTTCTTCCTATGTGAGTGAAAGTGATCTTGTCAAACAGTGCTGCCTTCTTCAACAAATACTCAACATAGGGTTTCAATCTTTCCTCTTTTACCTTCCACCTCGCATTGGTGTGCTCAATAACCAGTAAAGAATCTCCTATTACTTCGACCTCCTTAGCGCCTGATGCAAGAAGAGCTTCCATTCCCATGATGCATGCTTCATATTCTGCCATGTTGTTAGTGACCGGGAACAATAGTCTCTTGCACATGGTTGTAACTTCGCCATTGGGTGCTTCTATAACAATACCAGCCCCAGCTCCGTTTCTGTTGGCTGATCCATCAAAGTATAATCTCCAAACTCCTGTGTCGATATTCAGCAAATGTTCATCCGGAAACTCCAATTCCCAAGATTCATCGTCTGTCACAGGGTTTTCTGCTAGGAATTCCGCCACAGCTCGACCTTTGACCGTCTTTTTCGTTACGAACTCCGCATCCACACTAGACATTTGAATCAACCACTTAGACAACCGTCCCTCTAGAGTAGGCGTTCTCTGCAAATACTTCAGTGGATCAATCTTGGAGACAAAAGTGACCTTGAAGGAATCGAAATACGGCCTCAATTTCTTTATCGACCACACTACTGCCATGTATGTTTTCTCAATCAGATTGTATTTCTCTTCGATAGGCAACAGTTTCTTACTAATGTAGTAAATGGCTTTCTCTACTCCAGCGGTATCCGGCTGTACCAACATTGCTCCTACTCCTGCATCTTCTATAGATAGGTACAAAATCAGAGGTTCTCCTGGTCTTGGTGAACTAAGCACCGGTGGATTCATCAAGTATCTCTTTATATGGTCAAAGGCTTTCTGGCAATCTTCATTCCACTTAACTGGCTGATTCTTTTTCAATAACTTGAAAATTGGAGCACAGGTGATGGATAACCTTGAAATGAACCTGCTGATGTACTGAATCTTACCCAGGAAGCTTCTCACCTGCCGTTCTGTTCTTGGCGGCTCCATATCCTGAATGGCTTTTATTTTATCCGGGTCAACCTCAATCCCGTTAGGTCCTACCACAAAACCTAACAATTTTCCCTTCGTCACTCCGAATACACACTTCTTGGGATTAAGTCTCAAATTGTACTGTTTGACCCGTGTGAAGAACTTCTCCAGCATCTCTGCATGTTCTTCCTGTGTTTTTGTCATGATCACCATATCATCTACATACACTTCCAATCCTTTATGGATCATATCATGAAATAATGTAGTAGCCATCCTCTGATATGTTGCTCCGGCATTCTTTAGTCCGAACGGCATTACTCTATAGCAAAATGTCCCGAAGTCTGTGGTGAAAGCGGTCTTATGTTTGTCCACTAAGGCCATAAATATCTGATTATACCCTGAAAAATCCGTCCATGATAGAATAACATCCCATCCCAGCAACACTGTCTATCAAAACATCTATGTGTGGAAGTGGAAAGTCATCCTTGGGCGAGGCTTTGTTCAGATCCCTGTAGTCGACACAGACCCTTATCCTGCCATCTTTCTTCAGCACCGGGACTATATTCGCCAACCACTCCGGATAGTGTACTACTTCTAAGAATCCGGCATCCAACTGTTTCTGGACTTCAGCTTTGATCTTGTCCTGCCATTCTGGTCTGACCCTTCTCCTTTTCTGCTTCACTGGCTTAATACTCGGATCAGTAGGAATGAAGTGCTCTACTATTGATCTGTCAATCCCTGGCATGTCCGCGTAGCTCCAAGCAAATACCTCTGAGTTTCTCTTGATACATTCTTGAAGGTCCTGTCTGAGCTCAGATTTGAAGTCTGATCCGATTTCAATTATTTTAGGATCTTCGGTGGTGCTTAAATTAAATGCAAAATTATGCAATGCGTTTATGTCAAATATGCGAGTGGTGTAATCAATGCCATGAACGTGACAATCAGGAAAACAAGAAAACAAATAGTCAAAGTTCACTTCCATTGATTGAAATAAAAGAGGAAAACCATCCATAGTGTTCTCAAAACAAGCATCAGAAAAATAAAATACAGGATTAACTGCCTGTTCAATACATTCATTACAAGTATCTTTTATTGCCTGGACCACTTCGTCGGCGTCTATGCCTTCTTCTTCCACCGGGGTAGCTTCTTTCTTGGCCTTTCTCTGCTCTATCATCTTCTTTGCCTTCCTCTCTGTCTCTTCGGCATCTTCAGCAGCTAGAACAGACTGGAGGATACGTTCCTTGGCCTTCTGCTCTTGCACTGACTTGGAAGCTTCATCCCCAATCCCCAAAAAGTCTTCAAATTCGGATATCTTCTTCGACCAATCAGATTCAGTACTTGCTTCTGTCATGCATACCATGAACTCGGTTCCATCCACCAGCTGTTCCAAAGAAGGCTCGGGCGACTTGACCAGCTTCTCCTCATAATCGGTCATAAATATCTCCAAGCCGGGATAGGTCTTTCCTCTGCTCTGAAATTCCCCTTCAGCTTGTGGAACAAAGAAGATCTGATTCAAGTTTGACCCTCTGACCGGAGATCGAATCTCATATCTTTCCTTCTTTCTATTTTCAGAATACCCCAGTCCACGCTTGTCTTGCTGCCCCAATTCCGATGAGAGAGGCTCAAACCTTCCTTGCAACTCCCGGCCCAAACCTTTGCCGTACTGCTAATTCATCTTCTTCATCATTTTCCTCGAAAAAGGACTCATGCTGTTTACTGCACTCTTGTTCTTGGTTGTAGGCGTGTCGATTACTGCCACCTGGAATCCCGATAATGGTACCACCGGTTCTAAGCCCTCCACAATTGCTACACTCAGATCCTCTTGCGCATTGACTGTCACCACATCTGTTCCCCACGGAATTTTCACTTTTCTGTGCAGAGTGGATGGAACAGCGCCTAGAGGATGGAGCCACGGTCTTCCTAACAAAAGAGCATAGTTGGCTAAGATGTCAAGCACAACTACGTCTACCCAACTTTCCACTGCCCCTGTGGATATCTTTGCTTTGAATGTCCCTTTTGCATTCCGCATGGTATTATCATAAGCCTTGACCACCATGTTGGATGGTTCAAGCTCTGACTCTTCGATCTTGAACTTAGACAGCATCTTCAGCGGACATACACACAGTGCTGATCCGTTGTCCACCATCACATTCCGAGTGTCTCGTCCATTGACGGCAATCTGAATATACAGTGGCTTACAGTGGTTCCTTCCTTCTGGTGGGAGGTCTGAGTCAAAGAAAGTGACTTCGCCTATTCTCTGCTGTAGCACATTGATCATATCAACACTTTGAATTCGAGCCGGCACTCTGACGAAAGTCATAGCTTCAAGTAAAGCTTCTTTGTGCTCCTTAGATGCTATCAGCAAATCCCATATCGAAATGTCTGCTCTGGTTCTTTGCAATTGACTCAGCACTGAACTGGCAGTTACCCCACTAAGCGTCTTGTTCTGACTACTTTCTCCCATCTCAACAGTCTTCTTCTGTCCTTTAGATATCTCTTCCTCTTTCTTCTTTTCACTCGGCTCTTCTTCGCCTTTCTCTGTCACTCTCTTCTTTGTCCCATCAACAGCAATCTCTTTTCCCTTAGTGTGCATACTGCTCTCGGGATTATACACTCGCCCACTGCGGGTCAGGCTCTAGACACCTACCTCATTCACCTCTTCTTCACTACTGTAGTACCATTGTTCCTCTTGATCGGCTAAGCTCTTTTGAATGGCAAGTTGGAGTTGCTCATCCTCATCTTCTGGTACATCACCCACCTTCACTGTGATGCTTTTCTCGATTTCGATTTTTACTGGCACCTTCCCTTCTTCTTCATCGCTGCTACTGCAATCATCCCATATATTTAACATGGTGCACATCCGCTCTTCCCATTCAGCCTCTGCTAATACAAGTTCTTCTGGCAAACCACTTCCAATAGCATTAACTGCTCCACCCGACTGAGACTTATGGGGCGGATAGTTGTACTGATATTGAGGAAGTGGATTGTTCTTGGTGCTAGGTTTGCTCTTGTCCGAGGGCCTAGTAATCTTCCCACTGTCGATCAAATCTTGAATATCGTGCCTTAATTTGAAACATTCATCAGTTGAATGCCCTTTGCACTGATGGTAATCACAATTTCGGTCCATATACCTCCCTCGAACTGGTTTAGTCGGGTCAACTGGCAGCTTCGACAGCACTCCGTTCTTGATACAAGATCTCAGTACTGTGCTCAAGGGTCTTCCTAAATCAGTGAACTCTCTTCTGGCTCTCTCATTAACTGCACCTATTACGACATTATTGGCTCCTGACTGATTCTGATTATTGCTTCCGGCAACTCTATCACCATATGAAGTTCGGTAATTACCAAACCCTCTATTCTTCTTCTTTTCTTCCTTGTACAATTCCTCGATGTTTAAACCGGCACTTTGAACCAAGGAAAAATCGGTGAGAGGCTGAGTCAACATTCTTTCCTTGAAGAAGGGTAACAAGCTCCTACTGAAGATGCGGATCAACTCTTTATCCTTTGGCCTTGTCTGAACTCTATACAGCTTAGTTCTCCACCTTCTGTAGTAATCAGAAAAGCTTTCATCCTTCCCTTGTCTCAAACTCTCCAAATCACGCAGACTGAACTCATCACTCTCTTCAGTCTTGAAATGTTTGAGAAAAGCCGTCTGCAGTTTGATCCAATTCTTCTGAACCTCCTCGTCTAAACCGTCATACCACCTCCGATAGTCCTTGTGTAGTGTCTGCGGGAATGCTCGCAAAACATCTTCCTCGTTGTACCGGTTCATTTGGGATACTCGGAGAAATTCAGACAAGTGAGAACGAGGATCATTATCTCCTTCAAATATAGAATGCTTGAAGGTTTTGAAAGAAGCCGAGCTGCTCGGGTGTAGGACATACTCAGTTATGTGAAAATTGGTGGCCGGGTCTTTCTCCTTTACTGCCGCCATCTTGTCGAACCTTTCTTTCAGATCGGCGAGTTGCTTGAGCATATCATTTTCAACTGGGACAGTGTTTCCCACGGAAGCCTGATTACTTGACACGGGTTCCGGGATCGGTCTCTCTTCAGCCACAGGTTGGCTACCCGAAGGGGGAGTATTCTGATTTTGGGCCCTGTCCTGAGCAAGAGCCGCAGCCACAATCTGAGCAATGGTCCTTATCTGAGCTTCAGAAAATCCGGTCTCATTTCCTATGTTATCCGCCATTTCTGCTGGATCTGAATCGGGTTCTGAATCTGATGACCTGGACTGATTCACGGAGCTGACTGGAGCAAATTCGGGGATTGGGGATGTTCTGATTAAACGCTGACCAGGATGCCGATTCCAAACTCTCAAAGTGGTTTCCCGGGAAGGATCAACTCTGACAAAAAAATTCTGAGTTACAGAGGGTCCTGCATGTATGCATGTGAAAATGAGAGCACATAGGATGGAGAATGCATTTCTAATGCGCTAAAACCGATATGGAAATAAGGTCTCGATTTCAACGACAGGATAAAAAATTCGATATAAATAATGTATCAATAACTTATTTTGTATTTGAACATTTTAAGCATTATTTGTCGTCAATCGTTCCTTTTGGATTTACGGTTGACTATTTTCTCTCGAATCCCTAACTTTTGCCTCGGAATGAAAGAATTTTCGAGCGGGATTTTACTTTTATTATTTATTATTTTTGTATCCTTACTTTTTGCCTTGGAACATATGGTCCCAAGCAGGATTTTCTTTTATTTTGTTACAAAATTTTATAATCTCTCACTTATTTTCAGATAATGCGAGAAATGTTGAAATACAAAGGAACTGCAAACCCCTTATAACTCCCTTTTCTTTTGGGTATTAGTTCACTATAAGTAATTGTATTATATTATTCATAATGAATTTGAGATCCGGTCTCAAAATCAAGGTCAAATGTCCATACCGAGCATTAGCTCTTATTAATGCATGGCTGAAAAAGGAAGGTGTTACATGGTGCATGAATGTCACAACATATGTACAATTTATATCAAACAGGGGAATGGGAGTTGGGAAATGCATGCCTTCCAACCTTATTCCTCCCGCACACGGATTCCATCGGTATAAATTCCGACATCTGTTTCCTAGGTATTGGTCTAATCTCGACAACCAACAGGGGGTTTTGAGATTGGCGATATAGGCTCTCGGAAATGAATGCGGCATTTCAACAGCAGATAGAATCGAGTGTACCTTAGGGGAAGTAACTAAAGTTTTGAACTATGTGCATGGGCTTCGGTCTCATTGGGCTGAACAAAGTCTGGGTTCCGCAAACAGGATTCGGGCTTTGTTGGGCCTACTCCTTTTGACGCACCTTTAAGGTACTAGGCTTGCGGTTGGTAGTAATGTTAATTCTCGGATGGATGCACCTAAATCGCATAGTCTAGGCTAGATCCACCGTCAAACTTAACACCAGTACCGAAGGGTGATACGGGTAGAATGAGGTGAGAAGAGAGAAATGCAAGTGAATGCAAGGACCCTAAAAAGAAAATGTAAGCAATTAAAACATATACAGACGATTAACTATTTTCCATCGGCTTTTTCTAACCAATTTTATTTAGAAATGATAGGCTTTTAGAGTCAATTCCTAATTGCAACCACTACATTGTTTATTAAAAAAAACAACTGGGGATTAGTGGGTGCAAAATCCCTAGTGAAGTCGCCAAACTGTTTTCCCCCCGGAGAAAAATCAAAAGTTTATTTTGTGTACTTAAATATTTGTTTGGAAAAGCGGTGATAAAAACCCTTTTGGATACGATGCCGATAAGTCGGTCTTATAAATTATTTTTAGTCGCCACCCATTATTTCGGCAATGGGACCGTTTTTTATTTTTATTTTGTAAAAGTGACTCCATTTTAACCCATTTTATTCAAGGCCTTTTATTTTGGAAAACTGGTCAGGCCTACCAAGTACGATTCTAGGTAAGGGAATTGGGTACGTCGGCCCGTTGGAAGCCAACGCCCGGAAAAATCGGCCTCTTTTAACCTACGATTTCTAAATTGCTTTTATTTTTAGAAAAGCCAATTATTTAAACCCAACCCGAATAAATCGAACCGAGTTCCTATGTGGAAAATTAATTAACCGTCCCAATTAGGTCCATTCATTGCATTCATCATAAGTAAAGCAATCATCCATCATTCATCCATAATACACATCAAATAAGATAAAGACCCGCTCTTGCCTTATGGTTAAAGGCGGGCCACAAACCGAAGTTGACAATATAGTTAATAATAAGCAATAAGAGATAAATCCTAAAAACCTCATAATCGTTCATAATCAATTGGTTTGATTTGATCAAAACTCAATTTGCCCACTATTGATAATTTCTCGGATTAAATTTAAAGAACAATTAATTTACTGGAATGAAACTGCACCTAAAATAATGAAAACGTGTTGATACTGGGAAATAGTCGCGTCACGCGGGTGTTCTACGAAGAACAGTCGCGTAACGCAACTCTTCTCTTTTATTCTGGGATTTATGACAGTTGCGTCACGCAGCTGTTCTATGAAGAACGGTCTCGTGACGGAACTCTGATTACAGTCCTGGAAACTAGAACAGCTGCGTCACGCAGGTGTTCTATGAAGAACAGCCGCGCGACGCAACTATTAGCTATGTGACAAGACTGTTCGTGACATTATTGATATCCTTAGGTATGTGAATTATTTATTTAAAGCAAGATATTAGATACGGATATAGAAACGAAATGGAAAATAAGCACACGAACAGCCGCGTCACGCAGGTGGTCTAGTCCAAGTCAGGGGGCTTTTGGACATGAACAGTCGCGTCACGCAGGTGGTAGCTGCGTGACGCGGCTGCTCTGGTCCGTAACTACCTTTCAAGCTAGTTTTTTTTACGTTTTCTTTTTGTCCAAAATTATTATAACAAACCCAGAAAGACTCAAAAACAGGCAAACTTACGTTTTATCAATGACAAACCAATTGATCAGCGCAAAAATGGGATTTTTAAGAAGTAAAAAGCTAGAAATAAATAAAAATAAAAAGGATAGAGTTAGGATCATTACCTAGCCCTCAGATTTGAGGATTGCATGCGCTGAGATTAACTCAGAGGTGTTGTTTCACAATTCCAGAAGCGCAATCACCAAGTTCTTTCGCAAAAATGAAATTATTTTTCTCTTTTTTCCACTTTTTTTTCCTTTTTGCTATTATCTTTCTTTAATCTTAAATCTAAATATCTATGACTGGATCTACCCCAAGTTTACTCAATGGAGCTCTTGAGGAAGAGTCTTGAGTCGTCCTTTTTAGATAACTAAACTTTGAAAGTTGTGTTTTCTTAGAGGAAAAATGAGAGCAAACTGAAAATGCAAAAGTCTAGAAAAAAGTCCCGTTTTTGCTGTGTAATGCAGTATTTATATGGCTAGGGCAACAGGGCAGTCGCGTCACGCGGGTATGAGCTGCGTGACGCACCCGTAAACCTGCGTGACGCGACTTACTTTTCGTACAGTTGCCGCGTATCCATACAAACAGTGCAGGCCTTTGCACGGGCGCGCGCCAGAGGTGTCAGCCCTGTTGGAGCTGCGTGATGCAACTATAAGTGCCGTCACGCAGGTCCTAGCTGCGTGACGCAGCCCTAACACGGGTCAGGCTCTTTTGGGCGGTTTGGTTCAATTTTTAGTTCAGGCACTTCTGGTTTATTGTGAAACCTTATCCTTTGTCCTCATATCATCATTGGGTTAGGTGGAGGCATAAAACCACGCGTCAACACTATCCACCCCACAAGTCTCAAACGGGGGGTCGGTTAATGAAATTGGGAGTGGTTTGCCAGAAGAGCTGGTGTTGGCAGAAGCCGAATGGGAGGAAAGGATGTGTGCCATCTTGAACATCTGGGATGATTGCAGCAGTGAGGAGGAAGAAGAAAGGAGGCCTGTGAAAATTGAAATTGAGAAGAGCATCACAGTCCAGGTAGGAGGAGTACCAAATAATGAAGATGAGCAAATTTAGCTGGCGTTTCAACAAAGTTTGGCTGATCAAGCAGACCAATGGTACTATAGCAGTGACGAGGATGTAAATGAAGTTGGCATTCAGAACTTTACCCGAAGCGGTCGTGTGTATAATCCAGACAACAATGCTCAGTCTAAGGGAAAAGGAGTTGTCATCGATGGGATAGGAAAGAAAGCAACAGATAAGGGTGAAGAACAACCCAAGGAAAAGAAGAAGGAAGATGAAGTGGGTGAATGTAGTCAAAACAAAATACCAAGCGGCGTAATAGCAAGTTCAGTACTGAGTCAGCTATAGAGGACCAAGGCTGACATCTCACTATGGGATTTGTTGATAGCCTCAAAGGAGCACAGAGAATCTTTGTTAGAGGTAATGCGTTTGTTAGGGTTCCTGCCAGAATCCAGAGCATGGATATGATCAATGTGTTATAGCGCAGGATTGGTGAGATCACTTTCTTTGATTTCGATCTTCCTCTGGAAGGTAGGAATCACTTCAAGCCTCTGTACATCCAGGTTGCTATCAATGGGCGAGAAACCCGTAATGTGATGGTGGATAATGGGTCAGCATTGTGTGTATGCCCACTGAAAATGCTGTCCAAATTTAAGATTGAAGAGTCGGAACTTGAGCTGATAGCCTCGCAAAGCGGGCAAATTTTGTTATGTTATTTTCATAAAATTTGTATGAATGCATGTTGCTTTTATATATTTTACGTTTGCTCGTATTGTTTTTGTTTCAAAGTGATAATAGGAACACAATTTGAGCAAAGCAATGAAAAGGCTTGCTTTATATAGAAAAGAGGACCAAAAAGTTGATAAAAATGGAAGAAAATTTCTCAGCAGACTTCGCGATGCGAAGGAGGTCGCGTTGGAAAAGAAATAGGCCAGTCGCGAGCACCAGAAGAAGTCGCGCGCGCAACCTACACCCAGAAAAACCAAATGCACGAGCGCGACTTCCATCTGCGCGAGCGCGCAAATCACTTTTGAGAGGCAGAAGGTTTGCCAGCGAAATGCGCGAGCGCGACTTCCATCTGCGCGAGCGCGAGTCGAGATTTCCAGGAGACGTAATTGCTGCCTTTTCATCAGAAAATCATATCTTTCCATGCCAGGGTCGGGACTCTTCCCAAGAGAAGTCACCTGAAGCACCTCTTAGCCAACCAATCACCATCATAACCAACATCATTCTCCTCTTCTATAAATTGAAGTCCAAAATCAAGAGGAAAGGAGGCCCTATGCCATATAGGCCATATGCAAAAAAATGTAATATGCATACTGCAATATGCATTATGTAATATGCATTATGCAGTAGGCAAAATGTAGTATTAGAATACAATAGAAAAATAATAAAGTAGTGCTTAGAAATAAGATGACGAGAGTCACTTATTATTGTTTGTGCAAAGAACATCTAGGAGTTCCTCGAGGTGTGACGCCCTCCAAGAGGCTTGAGTTTGATTACTTCTATCTTTCTCTTGTTTTATTAAAGACTTTTTGCATGTTGTGCTTCATAATTTTCTATGCAAAGCAACAATGTTATTTGGTTTCATTCAATAAAGTTTCTTTAAGTTATCTTTTGGTCTTTGTTTAATCAAGCTTACTTAATTATATTTTCAGAAAGAAATAATTTGGTAAGGATCAAAGAGATAGAATTCATTTAGTTGGATTTGCATGTGAATCTTTAACTTGCTTTGTCAAGTTAAGTCTAACTTATTGAAATAATCAAAGAATAAGAACTAGGTTTAATATTTGATAAAGTAAGGCATTTGTTGTATGTAGAGATACATACAATAAAAAGAGTAATTCTGTACCGAGAGGTTAAATTATACTTGACCACATGTGATTAGAGAATCGTTTATTGCATGTTACACGTTTTGCTATAGAAAAAGAAAATCTAATGCATGATCAATTCTTCTAAGTATTCTACTATATCTTTATCTATAGAATTAAGTAGTATATTTAGTTATAGTTTAAATAGGACTATAGTTTAATCATTTTATCTTTTATTGCTGTAAACATAAGTGTTAAGGATGAGTAGTAAAGTGGACATAACTCGTTCCTCGTGGGATCGATCTTTTATTACAACATTGCGATCCGTATACTTGCGGGAACTCAAAAGAGACGCAACATGGTAGTTAAAGCCTATGACAACACCATGCGTAATGCTAGGAGAACTTTCAGGGCAAAGATTTCGACAGGGACTATAGAAAGTTGGGTAGATATAGTGGTCTTGGACATTTTGGCCAATTATGCTCTACTGTTGGGAAGGCCATGGCTTCATCCTCTGGGTGTGATTCCTTCCACATTGCACAGAAAAGTTAAGGTCCCTTGGGGCATTGATGTGGTAACTGTTAATGCGCAAGAAGATTTGAATGTGGCGGCTGTGGAAGGTTTAGAGGCAGCTGTGCCTTTATCTGGTTTTCAGGTGGCTATGATTGATGATGCTGTAATCACTGAAAACAAAAGTGCAGTCAACAGGATGAGGCCTTTTTCTCGTAAAATGATGAAAAAGATGCAATGGAAATACGGTAAGGGGCTAGGCCGAGATTTACAGGGAAGGTTTGAACCTGTGCCATCATCATATGGTCAGTAAGGTCGTCATGGACTTGGGTACTCAGAGAATAGAAAGAAAGAGAAATATGAACTCCAGTCTCCGATAAAAGAGCCAGGACTGAATAAGATTTTCTTTATCCCAGAGGCTTCAGGGGAATTTCAAAGCAGAGGAAAGACATATCCTGGTCTGGAGATCTTCATGACAGATTTTGATGAGCAGCTAATCAAGTCTCCAAAGCCTTCCTTCGAACAGTTGGTAGAGGGCACACAGTTCATGGTTGGCATGGTTTGAACAGGCAGTGGCACGGAATGGTCACAGAAGATACCTGAATTTGAAGATTTCCTTGGGATTGGGGACGAAGCTTCAAGAATGGCGCAGGAACAGAAGTCTAAGGCAAGAATCCTCCAATCAATACTAGCAGCTGAAGATGCTGAAGAAGCTGAGAGGAAGGTGATGAAGATGACAGAGCATGAAGAGGGGAAAGAAAAAGCTGCCCCAGAAGCAAAGGATGCTCCAGATGCTGATGAAGTGGTTCAAGCCATAAAGGACAGCTACAATGAATGTATTGAACAAGTTATTAATCCTGTTTTTTATTTTTCTAATTATTATTTTGAGAACGATTTGGATGGTTTCCCATTATTATTTCAATCAATGGAAGTGAATTTTGACTACTTGTTTTCTTATTTTCCTGATTGTCACGTTCATGGCATTGATTATACCACGCGCATTTTGACATAAATGCATTGCATCATTTTGCATTTAACCTAAGCACCACCAAAGATCCTAAAATAATCGAAATCGGATTGGACTTTAAACCTGAACTTAGACCGGACCTCCAAGATTGTCTTAAGAGGAATTCAGAGGTATTCGCCTAGAGCTATGCCGATATGCCAGGAATCGACAGATCAATCGCAGAATATTTCATCACTACCCACCCGAGTATTAAGCCAATAAATCAAAAGAGGAGGCGGGTCAGACCAGAGTGGCAAGACAAGATCAAGGCTGAGGTCTAGAAGCAATTAGATGCAAGATTCTTAGAGGTAGTACATCATCCTGAGTGGTTGGCAAACATAGTTCCTGTGCTGAAGAAGGATGGGAGAATAAGAGTCTGTGTTGACTACAGGGATCTAAACAAAGCCTCGCCCAAAGATGACTTCTCACTTCCACACATAGATGTTTTGATCGATAGTGCTGTCGGAATGGGATGTTATTCTATTATGGACGGATTCTCCGGGTACAACCAAATCTTGATGGCCTTAGTTGACAAGCATAAGACTGCCTTCACTACTGATTTTGGGACTTTCTGCTATAGGGTGATGCCATTCGGACTGAAGAACGCCGGGGCAACATATCAGAGAATGGCGACAACATTATTTCATGACATGATCCACAAAGGATTGGAGGTATATGTGGATGATATGGTGATCATGACAAGAACACAGGAAGAACACACGGAGATGTTGGAAAAGTTCTTCGCACGGGTCAAACAGTACAATTTAAGACTCAATCCCAAAAAGTGCGTATTTGGAGTAACGAAAGGGAAGTTGTTAGGTTTTATTGTAGGACCTAACGGGATTGAGGTTGACCCAGATAAAATAAAAGCCATTCAGGATATGGAATCGCCAAGAACAGAACGTCAAGTAAGAAGCTTCTTGGGAAAAATCCAGTCTATCAGCTGGTTTATTTCTAGGTTATCCATCACATGCACTCCGATCTTCATGCTACTTAAGAAGAATCAACCAGTTAGATGGAACGAGGACTGCCAAAAAGCCTTTGATCATATAAAGAAGTACTTGATAAATCCACCAGTGTTGAGTTCGCCTAGACCGGGAGAGCCTCTGATCCTGTACTTATCTACAGAGGATGCAGGAGTTGGAGCTATGTTGGCAAAGCAGGAAGCTGCTGGAGTAGAAAAGGTCATCTATTACATCAATAAGAAACTACTGCCTATCGAGGAGAAGTATAATTTGGTAGAGAAAACGTGTATGGCAGTGGTGTGGTCGATAAAGAAATTGAGGCCTTACTTTGATTCCTTCAGGGTCACTTTCATTTCTAAAATTGATACTATGAATTATCTTCAGAGAACACCTACTCTAGAAGGACGATTGTCCAAATGGCTAATTCAGATGTCCAGTGTAGATGCAGAGTTTGTCACGAAGAAGACGGTCAAAGGTCGGGTTGTGGCAAAATTCCTGGCTGAGAATCCCATTGCAGATGATGAATCATGGGAATTGGAATTTCCAGATGAACATTTGTTGTGTGTTGAAACAGGAGTTTGGAAATTATACTTTGATGGGTCAGCCAACAGAAACGGAGCCAGAGCTAGTATCGTGATAGAAGCACCCAATGGCGAGGTCACAACAATGTGCAAAAGATTGTTGTTCCCAGTCACCAACAATATGGCCGAATATGAAGCGTGTATCATGGGAATGGAAGCTCTTCTTGCATCAGGTGCTAAGGAAGTCGAGGTGATAGGAGATTCACTGTTGGTTATCGAACATGCTAACAAGAGATGGAAAGTGGAGGAAGAAAGGTTGAAGCCCTATGTTGAGTAGTTGTTAAAGAAAGTGGCACTCTTCGACACGATCACTTTCACTCACATAGGAAGAATTCATAACAGAATCCCAGATGCTTTGGCAAACCTGGCGTCAGCTTGGCAGGATTTGAGTAAAGTCCCAAAGAAGCCATTTATCATTACCGCGGCAAATATCCCATGCTATAAAGAACATTTTGTGAATCAGGTTGAGTCAGAGGAAGAACCCTGGTTTACGGATATCCTGCGGTACATGAAAGACGGAACCTTTTCTAATGATGCAACAAAGGAAGACCGTTCAGTTCTAAGAAAAATGGCTTTGAATTAGGTCCTGGCCGATGGTGAACTATATAGAAGGGCCTGGGACGAAATGCTGCTAAGATGTGTAGGTAAGAAGGAAGGAGAAGAAATAATGAAGAAAATCCATAAGGGAGTCTGCGGTAATCGAGCGGCATGAGTTTGGCCAGAAAAATCATGAGGCAAGGCTATTTTTGGGTGCAGATGGAAGGTGATTGTGTCAACTATGTTCGCTATTATAAAGCCTGCCAGTACCACGATAACAAAAACCACTTGCCTGCTGCTGAACTCCATCCAACAGCTCCTTCTTGGCCTTTTTCAGCATGGGGTATAGACATCATCGACAAGATCATGCCAGCAGCATCGAATGGTCATCAATATATTTTGGTTGCAGTAGATTACTTTTCTAGGTGGATCGAAGCTCAATCCTACAAAACCTTGACTACCAAACAAGTGGCTAGATTCATTGAACAGAACATTTTCTATCGCTATGGTGTTCCCCATCACATAGTTACAGACATTGGTTCTCATTTTCAAGCAGACGTCGGTCAGTTGCTATATAGATATAAGGTTGAGCATCACCATTCTTCTCCTTATCGACCTCAAGCTAATGGTGCAGTGGAAGCCGCAAATAAGGAGATCAAGAGAATCATGTCCAAGATGTGCGAGAAGTATAGAAGCTGGGTTGAGAAACTTCCTTTCGCGCTCTGGGGGCATCGCACTACATTCAAGTCAGTAGATGGAGCTTCTCCTTTCGAACTTGTATATGGGATAGAGGCAATGTTACCTGTAGAGCTTGAAAAGAAGTCTCTCAGGGTTCTTGTGGAAGCTGGTCTGATCGAAGAAGAATGGGTCAAGAAAAGGTATGAGGATCTGGCGCTTTTAGATGGCAGAAGATTGAACGCCAGATTCCAGGATCAGATGAGAAAGAGAAGGATTGCTCGTTTCTACAACAAGGGGGTACACCCAAGGGCTTTGAAAAATGGAGATTTAGTATTGATCAGATTATTGGACCATGAATCCCAGAGTCATCCTGGAGGGAAATTCAGACCCAACTGGCGTGGGCCATTCAGAATTCAGAAGCTATTAGCTAAAGGTTCCGCTGAACTGATCACTATGGAAGGGAAGCCTATCAATCGGATTGTTAATCAAGACCAAATGAAAAGGTTCTATGGCTGAAATGATGATTCCGATTAAAAAAAAGGGGGGGGGGGCTAGGTTGAAAACCCGAAAAGGCGACTTAGGTAAGAAATGAGCTCGCTAGGTTGAAAACCCGTAAAGGACGGCCTAGGTAAAAGTTAGAGCATAAAAATATAGAACAAATAAAACTTTCGAGATTAACGCGTGGTGCTTAGTTTAAATGCGAAACCTATGCCATGCGTTCGTGACATGTTTGTGACTGGTTGCTCAATGTCATCAACTTGACTAGAAGGAGAATAGGTAAATGAGTAGTTAGAATGAATGACCATTGTATTAAAATAGTTTTTCTTTACTTCTGTGTAATGTTGAAAGAAGTGAGATTAATAAAGAGCTAGAATTTCAAATTTCTCTTCCTTTTTGTTTCGGGGATAGGATTAAGGAATGCAAGACCTTCCTCTCTGCTTATTTGATCAAGACTTGCTCATCTATTTTGAAAGTGTCCTGGCTGCTAGTCCTGCCTGAGTAATGAATTCTCTTAAACAAAATGGATCAGGAGAACAAATGCCATTTTCTCAGTGATTTCCTTGGAAAGATCGAAAAAAAAAACATGGATAAAACCTTAGCACTCAGTAGGTTCATGCATACATGAGGGAGTTGCATATTTTATCTCTTTCTGAATGTTGCAGGTGATAAAAATGGTCACCCCATCTTTTTATGTCCAAATGTAAGTTTCTGCCTTTAGTCAAAAGGTTCGCTTTTATGTCCTTTCATTCCTTAATCCAAGAGTAGGAGGCCCAAGTGCTAACCCGGCAGATAATTTTGAAAGAAAAGATCTGTTGCCTTTTGTTGTCTCTATGTGCAGAAAGCAGGAATTAATAAAGACAGAACTATTAGAGTCATTCATTGAAAAAAGAGGGGGATATATTAATTGGGAGCTTTGGACCCCGGAATATAAGAAACTGAAGAAAAAAAACAGCAGCAACAGCATTTATTCCAGTGGGTGAATCATCAGACACCAATCCTTTCAAAACCTAGTATCATCACTGGGAGTAAAACCAGTCAACATACTCGGGTGATACGGTGTCCTATTTCACCGCTTGACCCAGGGACCAGGTGTTTCGGTTTTGCCAACGATCAGCTAAATTGGTCAACAGACTCTGCGTCATGGGACCACTTTCAAAGCATGGATTCTGGGTACGCGCTGTACAATACCGTATTGACGGTTGATCCTGTCTGGGAAATAGGCCATGGAACGGTCAAGACTGGCATATAACACATAATTGAGGTTCATGCTCCCGGCAGTGATGAGTCTAATCCTCCACCAAGGATAAGTCCATCGAATCACGGGGTTATCTCCAAAATCAAATTCTCCTCGGGAGCGAGGCCGAAAATTGGCAGGGCCATAGGTTGGAATCAAACGAGCTGGGACTAGAGGAATTAGGCTTAACTTATCTAAAGCCCAAGCTTGGTGACATGAAGGGCAATATCCCTAACCCAGCACATTGTCTCTCCCACGATCATCATAAAGATGGTGCGATGATATACCTGTATGTCACGAACAACGGTCAGCAATCGGAAATCTCCAATTCCGGGTTGGCGATTCTTCATGGCATACATATTTCAGCAACAGGAAACAACAAGCACGAACCCAAGAGGGGTTCGCATCCATGGACAGAACCCTATTCAGAAAAGGCTCTAAGGGAAGGCCTTGATCTAGGTCTATGCCATCAGGAAGGTAAACCGGGCATAGAGCTGCAATCTCGGCCTGATCATGTCTCGGCCCTGGGGGCAAAGCTGGAGTTTCATCTTGTTCAAGGTGATGACCCATCACAACACACATTTCCTCGTAGGTCAGAGTTACTTCGGAATCTTCAAATCGGAAAACCATGGTGTGGGGGTTGAAGTACATGACGAGCCAAGACAAGAAACTATGATCAGGCTTCAAGTCTTTGAAATATTTCAGCCAGGCGAGTTGGTTCATGGGGTGAATCCACCACAGGTCATCAGGAATGGATTGAACGAAGGATGAGACTTGGTTTCTGAAAGCCATGGAAAAGGGTTATTTAAGAAAAGGGGTTGTTTTGAATGCCGGGGAATGAAGAGAACGAAGAGGGAAACTTCTATTTATAAGAATGGAAAGGCCTCAGTGGATGCGACGCTATCACTATCTGGAATGGTACTTACTGTCAATGGTGGTTGGATGGGCATTTATGCGTAGACCACTCCGGTAGTTGGACATTTATGCCTGCGTTAATAAGATGGACAGCTCTTACAATAGGGAGGTTGAGCATTTATGTCCGCATTAACCAAGCCGGACCACGCCTGCAAAAGAGTGGGACGTATCCTTTTTCTTTCTCTGATTTTTTGTTCAAGTTCTCATTTGTAAAGAAAAGTAGATGGGCATTCATGCCCACATTAACCAGGTGGACCGCCCTGGTAGGTAAATATTACGTTTCATTTTTGTTTCTGATTAATTCTTATCTTATTTTATTTTCCTTATTTTATTTTATTTTCCTTTTTGCAATAAATAGGTTGAGCATTAACGAGATGGACCACTCTTACAAGTAAGTGGGGTACTTCCATTTTGCATTTTTGTGTTTTTGTGTTTTGTTTATGCAGGAATAAAGTCTCACAAACTTTAAATAATAGACATGTAATTAATACTGTAATAAAAGAAAAGTAATAATACTGTAATAAAGGAAATGTAAATAATATTGTGAAATAAATATAAAAACACCGAAAATGTACTCCAACGAGCTACAAAAATGTCATAAAGAGTGTGGTCCAAATGGAGAAGGCCGGCTAACGCCGCCTCCGGCTGGGACCAGCTGCTGCTTACCTGGCAAAAGAGGGTGGAGGTGGTGGAGCATCGTCGGACGAAGAGCCATCATCATCATCCTCCTCGTCCTTGGAGAAATCCAAAGGAATCCCCTCCACCTCCAGCCTAGTCCGAAGTCGGTCAACCTCCATCTAGAGATGAGCAACAGCACTGGACTAGCGGGACTGGTGCCTCCGAAGCCTCCCAATCTCTAGATCCTGTGAAAATATAAAAGCAAGGAAAGGTAAGAGGAGTATGCAAGGCAAAAAGCAAAGAGCATGAGAATCATACCCTCTCATGGAGCTCCGGATACAGCCTGGCAATGTAGGACCAGGCGAAGCCGAACTCTGGTATAGCTCCTGATATCTCTGAGCAGGCACCTGCAAGTGCAGAAAGACATCCAATAAAGAGTCATCCAGGTAAATATCTCTGACTTGTTGAATTCATTTTTCTACTTACGTGTTTAGCATGCTCAGGATCCAGCTGTAGCGGTGGAGGAGCCTGCCTGAGGTCAGCAGGAATAATAATGGCCGGTCCGAGGCCCAGAGTAGGGTCCAAAGCAACCTCCATACCCGGAGGGAAGGATACATCGCCTAGCACGGCTCCTGTAGGCCCAGCCAGAGCATCCACCTCCGCCTCCGCCTCCGCCTCCGCCTCCGCCTCCGCCTCCGCCTGTGCCCTATAGTATGCAGGGGTCCAATGCCTCCTCTCCTGCAACAAGTCAAAGACAAATGCATTTAATTACTTGGCCAAAATGTTAGAAAAATCAAGATTGAAGACAAAAGAGCTACCTGAGAGTACTCCCGGACCTCCGGCAATCTGGCCTACAGCCGGGTGGTGAAGTAAGAGGCATAGTCGCCAGCCGTCAGATAGACATCAGCAGGAGAGCCATCATACTCTAGCAACAGGTCCTCTGGGGTCATACCCTCCAAAAGGCACATATGGAGAGGAGGAGCATCGGGCACTCGCCTCTGTGCCGTGGCAACATGGACCTCAAAAACCCTCTCTCCCAAGAAATACATGTCTACCCAGTAGCCCTGTAGCAAGATCATGGACCGGGTAAGGCCTCTGCCACAACACGAGAGGGATAGGCCACCTAAGCATCTCCCTCCCATGGAGTCAGAAGGAGCTGCAAAACAGCAAAATCAGTAAATACACAATAAAAAATGAAAGGAGACATGCTATTCAGAAAATTCCTTGTACTTACATCAGCTAAGGTCCTATCGTTAAGATAGCACCTCCAGTAGTGTGGATCCTCAGAGCTGGAGAAAGTATGGTGGCGATGCGCCAGATACCGAGGAATCCGCTGGGTGGTGAGTAGACAAAAATTGCTGAAGTGTACGAGCCGTACATCGACGTCAAATTGCTGAAGTGGACCGTCGCGGGCTTTTAAATGGGCCGCACGGGCTTATTGGGCTTGAAAGAAGATAATGGGCCCGTTTCTTTTTGGGCTTGGAGAAGTGGGCTTGGGCCCAACCGCTTACTATAAGTAATTGCTTTCTTAACAAATTCATTTTCACTTATTCACAAACCCTAAACAATTGAAAACTCTCTGAACTTTTCAACTGAAAGCGATGTCTCAGATCTCAGAAATCCCCGCTGCCGCTTATACTCCGGAGATGGAGACCCTCGGGGTGTTACCGGATATTCCGACCTTCGACGGCGAGCCGGTGCCGATGAGCCGAAACCCGCTGACCCCAGGGACGCGACCGTTGCAGCTCCTTCCATTGCCGGGCACTGAGTTCCTAGTGAGATACGAGACGAGCCGGATGCGCGGCTTTCAGACTGAGGTAAGTAAAATTTTCTTCGATTTTACCGCTTTTGATCCGTAGCTGTAGCGATATGATTGATTCTTGTAGTCTGTGCGTGCGTCAACAGTCGCGTCACACAGGTAGGAGTTGCATGGCGCGGCTGTTCCTGTGTGAACAGTTGCGTGACGCAGCTGTTCTTGTGTGAACAGTTGTGTGACGCAACTGTTCGAGGTGCCAGAAAACCCTAGCTTGCCTTGAACTTAGGATTTTATCCCCTTTCATTGTGTTAGAACTTGATTTATTGATGCTTACTTGTTGGTATCTCTAGGCGACTTGATTTTGCCCTGAAAATTGCATGAGAATAACACAAACATAGTGAATTTAGGCGTAAATTAAAGTACTGCGTACCTTCGACAGTTGCTTCACGCAGCTGTTCTTTAGAAGAACAATTGCGTAACGCGACTGTTCATCAACGAGGCAGAGCCTTGAGCAGTTGCATGACGCAATTGTCGAGATGCCTGGCGCAGCTGCGTAGTTGCGTGGCACATCTGTTCTTAGGGCAACAAACTTCAAACAGTCGTGTGACGCAGATGTGGAGCGGCGTGGCATGGGTGTTGAGGTGCGCGACGCAGCTGTGCTTCAAGGTGCGCAACTTGGCCAAGTTGCGTGATGCAGCTGTGTAGACGCGTGACGCGGCTGCATAGTTGCGTGACGCGGCTACGGTTCAAACCGAGATTTGGATTTTTATTTTTCCTGCCATAGAATAAAATGAATATTTGTTAGTATAATGTTTATTGAAATTGGAAATTTTTCTTACACAGGTTGATCTGGGCAAGGCCCGCTCGGGTGGATCAGCTACTGACACCTCCGCCTTCTGGGATTTGCTGGACCCGCCCATTCGAGCTCGGGTTGTCGGGGATTATGCTGCAGGATTACGCTGCACACAGCCCCGTTTTCCACCCGCTATGCGATATGCATTGATGGAGCGGTGGAACGACTGTACGCACACATTTGTTGTAACATCCCTTCCCGGTCCACCCGTAAACCCGAATGAGCCGAGTCGAGACGCTACAAACTGGTTGACTGTATGGTCTGACATACTGAAAACATACTGTATATTGAATATAATAACATGCTGGTACTGTTTACAAAAATAATGTAATTTATACTTACAAAACATGATACTAGTTTACAAAAATGAAATGGGCCCAACTGAGTGCCCTGTACATGCCATAGAAGGAGAGACAAAAGGTACACATTAAAATGAGTAGCTACCCTGAAGACTGAGTCTTCTACAGATGAACTGCAGCAGTTGGAAGCCGACTCTCTATGGTCCAATCTCAAAACTTGCGAGTTAAATAGGTAACTCGCTGAGCAAATAATGCTCAGTGGATTTCTCAACATATAAAGAAACAAATAAGCACATACATATATAGAAAGAACCAACCATGTAAACATATATGGCACATATAAGCTCACACATTATGATACTTTCATGATACCTTGATTATCTTTTGTACTGTTTATAATACTGTATAATTCATGAAATGTTATGTCAAGATATCTGTATGGCTCCATAAGGTTATAGTGAAACCGAAGTGATAAGAAAAACTGTATGAAACTGGATGAATACTGTATGCTTGGCTGCTATGGCCCATATAATCATATCCACTCAACGGCCTGTAGCCGGAGTATCAAACTGTATGAGGTGCAGATCTGCTATCCTATGTCGCGACATAGCCTTATCTACATGGTTTCTACCTAACCTCAATGGAGCATAATGTTGGTATAGCAATAATATAACACAACATCACATTAATAGTTCATAACTTCATTTGCATCATAATGTTTATTTGATTTCACATCATTTGCATGCTTGAATGTTGTTTTGATACATGTTCTAATGTTGTATTTGATGTTAAAATGATTGGAGGCATATAAGTGAAGCAAAGAAATACAATTGCATTGAAAAAGAAATCCAAAAGTGCATGAAAACACAAGTCGCGAGCGCGTACTTCAAAGTCGCGAGCGCGTAGAATGCAAAATGAGAGACAGTGAGTTATCGGGCACAAGTCGCGAGCGCGTACTTCAAAGTCGCGAGCGCGAGAAGTGCCAAATGAGAGACAGTGAGTTCTCAGGCTAAATTCGCGAGCGCGCTATGAAGGTCGCGAGCGCTTACAGGCCAAGGGCCAAGTACGCGAGCGCGCACTTCACAGTCGCGAGCGTGAGATGTGCCAAATGAGAGTCAGAGAGTTTGCGAGCACAAGTCGTGACCGCGTACTTAAAAGTCACGAGCGCGAGATGTGCTAAATAAGAGTCAGAGAGTTTCAGGTGAAAGTCGCGAGCGCGTAGGTCAAATTCGCGAGTGCGAGAAGGCAACGCGAACTCATCATGCAATTCGCGCGCGCTTCCAGCCTGCACTGTCTGTACTCTTTTGGTCATATCTCTCAATATACAACTCCAATTTGGATGATTCAAAAACCCATGTAAAGCTAACACATAGAGGAACAAATAAATCTTCTATGACACTTCCTAATTCCATCAATAAATGGGGTCAAAATCAAGATGAAGCTACTGGTAAAATTTCCAGCAAAACCTGTTTCAACATAAACTCTACTCTTTACTTCATTTATTCAATACCTCCCCTGTTTTCCCCTGTTTTCTCACCATTACCAGTCCTCCCACTCAACATAAAGCAAGATTGTCTCAATAGCAACACACCACACAATTCTCATGCAAAGAAAATAAAAAATAACAAGAGATATCAAACCTTTACTCCAAAAGCTTGAGTTCTTCCTTAGCTTCTTTTCTCTACACTCTTAGAACTCCCTTCACCTATAAATAAGAATTCTTATGAATTCTAAAATAATAGCACCAAATGATTCAATTATGAACTTCAAGAAGGTTTACTTACTTTAATAAAAGAGAAGTTGAAGTTAAGGCTTAACTACCATGAAAATTGAAAGTAAGGTGGAAGAGGAAAGGAAGAAGATGAAGATAAACATGAAAATGGGAAAGTGAAATGGGTATTACGGGTAGGCCATCAAAAATCAAAGGATTTGTGTGTAAAAGTTCTAAATGGTACCTCAAGTGTTAACAGGCTACAACTTAATACCCAAGCTCAATCTTTTAATGCAAATCACTCCTCACCTATATGCTTTAATCTTTTTCTCTCACTCAAATCCACTTACAATCTCATTCTACCCCAACCGGGTTTGGTTCAACTCGACTCAACTCGACTACTCAACTCTATGCTAAGACTCGACTCGGAGTAGGATGTCACAATTCTCCCCTCCTAAATAAAAACTTCGTCCCGAAGTTTACCTGTTGTGAACAACTGCGGATACTGTTGTCGCATGGTGTCTTCAGATTCCCAAGTTGCTTCTTCTGTCTTATGATTGCTCCAAAGAACTTTTACCAATGCTATTTTCTTGTTCCGCAATTCCTTAGTTTCTCTTGCTAAGATCTAAACTGGTTCTTCTTCATAAGTGAGATCCGGCTGAATTTCAATCTCTTCTGCTGATAACACGTGTGATGGGTCTGATCTGTATCTCCTTAACATTGATACGTGAAAGACATTATGAATTCGATCTAAGGTTGAAGGTAACGCTAGGCGATAGGCTAATGGTCCTACACGTTCAACAATCTCGTATGGACCAATGAACCTAGGGCTAAGCTTACCCTTTCGTCCAAACCTTAGGATCTTTTTCCATGGTGAAACTTTCAGAAATACTTTATCACCCACCGAGTACTCCATATCCTTTCTCTTTAAATCAGCATAAGACTTCTGTCGATCACTTGCTTCTTTCAGCCGTTTTCTGATGATTTCCACTTTCTCTTCTGTTTCTCTAACCAAATCTGGACCCAAAATCTTCTTCTCACTCAGTTCTGTCCAACACACAGGTGTCCTACATGGTCGACCATACAATGCTTCATATGGTGCCATCTTAATGCTTGATTGGTAGCTGTTGTTGTAGGCAAACTCCATGAGAGGTACATATCTGTCCCAACTGCCTTCAAATTCTATAACACATGATCTCATCATGTCTTCCAGGATCTGAATTACTCTCTCTGATTGGCCATCTGTCTGAGGATGAAATGCAGTGCTGAAATGCAATTTCATTCCTAATGCTTCCTGCAGTTTACCCCAAAACTTCGATGTAAACCTTGGATCACGATCAGATATAATGGATGATGGAACGCCATGTAGTCGAACTATTTCTCTAACATAAATGTCTGCTAACTTGTCCAAAGAATAGTCCATCCTGACTGGTAGAAAGTGTGCAGACTTAGTTAATCTGTCCACGATCACCCATACTGCATCATGCTTCCGCTGCGTCTGAGGTAATCCAGTAACAAAATCCATCGTGATCTGATCCCACTTCCATATTGGCACTGTTATTGGATGAAGCAACCCAGATGGCAGTTGATGTTCTGCTTTTACTTGTTGACATGTTAAACATCTTGTTACAACATGTCCGATATCTTTCTTCATGCCCGGCCACCAATAGCCTTTCTTCAAATCTTGATACATCTTGGTACTGCCTAGATGCATTGTATATGGACTGTTATGAGCTTCATGCAGAATCTTTTGTCTAAGCTCCCCTATCTGTGGTACAACAACTCTGTCTTCATAAAATAAGACTCCTCTGTTATCCAATCTGAATTTCCCACCATGATCTTCCTGCACTTGTTTCACCCATAGTGCTGTTTGTGCATCTTTCTTCTGTGCCTCTGCAACTTCCTGAACCCAAGATGGCTGTACTTGCATCTGTGCTAGAATAACTCCCTGCTGTTGCAACTCCATGCTAATTCTCATTGCTTTCAAAGCAAACAATGATTTCCGGCTAAGGGCATCAGCTACCACATTAGCTTTGCCCGGATGGTAATTAATGACATAATCATAATTAGCCAAAATCTGCATCCACTTCCGTTGTCTTGAATTCAAGTCTTTCTGTGTCGGTAAATACTTTAAACTCTGATGATCTGTGTAAATGTAACACTTTTCACCGTACAGATAATGCCGCCATACCTTGAATGCTAGAACAATGGCTGCCAGTTCTAAATCATGGGTTGGATAATTCAATTCATGTGGCTTCAATTGTCTGGAGACATAAGCTACCACTTTCCTGTCTTGCATGAGTACACATCCTAACCCAATATGAGAGGCATCACTGTAAATCTCAAAATCTTTACCTGACACTGGCTGAGTTAACACTGGTGCTTCAGTCAACTTTTTCTTCAAAGTGTCAAAACTCTGCTGACACCTATCATCCCATTGGAATACAACCTCTTTCTTCAACAATCTTGTTAACGGTGATGCAATGATGGAGAATCCTTTTACGAACCTTCTGTAATAACCGGCTAAACCCAGAAAACTTCGAACTTCTGTAACATTTCTGGGTGGTCTCCAATAAACAATAGCTTCAATCTTCTTAGGATCCACTCTGATACCCTCCGATGACACCACATGTCCTAAGAAAGAAACTTCTTCCAGCCAAAACTCACACTTACTGAGCTTGGCATACAACTGTTTATCTCTCAGTGTCTGAAGTACAATCCGCAAATGTTTATCATGTTCGACCTTATCTCTGGAGTAGACCAAAATGTCATCTATAAACACCACCACAAACTGATCCAGATATGAATGAAACACGCGGTTCATGAGATCCATGAAAACCGCTGGTGCATTTGTGAGACCGAATGGCATGACTAAAAATTCATAGTGACCATATCGGGTCCTGAATGCAGTCTTAGCGATATCTTCTTCCTTTATCCGCAACTGATGGTATCCCGACCTAAGATCGATCTTAGAAAACATACCTGCACCTTTTAACTGATCAAACAAATCATCGATTCGAGGCAATGGGTACTTATTCTTGATTGTCAGTTTGTTCAGTTGTCTGTAGTCAATGCACAATCTGAATGATCCATCTTTCTTCTTTACAAATAACACCGGTGCTCCCCAAGGTGATACACTGGGTCTGATAAAGCCTTTATCCAGTAACTCCTGTAGCTGAATCTTTAACTCTTTTAGCTCTGCTGGTGCCATTCTGTAAGGTGCAATTGATACTGGTGCTGCTCCAGGATAGACATCTATAGTAAACTCCACTTCCCTCCTTGGTGGTAACCCTGGTAACTCTTTTGGAAATACATCTGGATAATCACACACTGTTGGTATGTCTTGCACTTCTGACTGTTCTTTCTCTGCTTGTAATGCACATACCAAGTATGCTTCACAACCCTTCTGAATTAATCTCTTTGCTGCCATGGCTGATATCACATTACCCAGAAACTCTCGCCGCTTCCCGACTACTGTAATCTCTTCCCCTGCTGTTGTATATACTGTCACCCTTTTCTTTGCACAATCAACTATAGCCTGATGTCTGGATAGCCAATCCATACCCAGAATAACATCAAATTCGCTAAATGGTAACTCCATCAGATCTCCTGGAAACTCTTTTCCATGAATAACAATTGGACATCCTTCGACCACTGTATGAGTCTGTACTACATCTCCTAATGGATTAGTAACTACCATACCCTGACTCACATATGCAACTTCTAACCCTTTAACCCAAGGTTTAGGTACACTAATGTATGAATGAGATGAGCCAGGATCAATTAAAGCATAAACTGTATGATCACATAAGGAAAACTCACCAACTATTACATCTGGAGCTTCCTCATCTTCTCTGGCTTGCATAGCATAGACCCTGGCTGGACCTCTAGTATCAGGTCTGTCCACAGTCTCTGACTGCTGTCTCTGCCCTCCGGAGCTCTCACCTCTACCTCTGCCTGCTATGAACTGTGTAGGAACTTTTGCCCTCTTCGGACAATCCTTCTTCTGATGGTCTGATGCTCCGCATATCCAACATTTACCAGTCATCAACCAACAATCTCCACCATGCCGTCTGCCACAATACTCACAAGGTGGAAAAGTATAACCGACTGACTCTGCACCTCTACCGGTGCCTCTACCAGTTCCTCTGCCTGAACCTCGACTACCACCAGCAGAACTAGCCACAACTGATACCGCTGGCATGTTAGCACCCCTAGCTGCGCCTTGGCTAAAGGAAGGTCTAGCACTAGCTGAACTACTAGCACCTCTGAATCTCTTGCTTTCTGACTGATAGGCACTGGGTGCACTCTGAGTCTGGTCTCTCCTCTGCTGAGACCGCTGACGTCTGGTACGCTGACTGGCCTGAATGCGCTCTATCTCCTGAGCTGCCTCTACCAAAGCTGAAAACTCTCTGAATCTGGAAGCTACCACTCCCATCTGAATCTCATCATTCAAGCCTTCCTGAAACTTTTTACACCTCTCGGCTTCTGTAGCCACTATCCCCTTACCATACCTGCTGAGCCTGGTAAATTCTCGCTCATATTCGGCAACTGACAGTCTGTTCTGCCTCAGGTATAAGAATTCTTTCCTTCTTGCATCTAAGTAAGCCTCTGTGATGAACTTCTTCTTGAATTCATCCAAGAAGAATTGCCATGTACGCTGATCTGCTGATACCCGCTGCTGAACAGTAGTCCACCAGGTATATGCCTCATCTATGAGCAATGATGTGGCACAAACCAACTTATCCTCTGGTGTACATTGTAATTGTTCCAGAACTCTCGATGTCCCATCCAACCAATACTCAGCTCTTTCTGGACTATCATCCTTATTCGCACTGAATTCTTTCGCCCCATATTTTCGAAGCTTCTCTAGTGGGGGCTTTCTTTCTCTTTCTACTACTATTGGTGCTTGAAGCATCACCCCTGCAATCTGTCGAAAAGTATCCGCAAGTTGCTTTAACAACACCTCTTGACCTGGTGCTACTGGAGCCTCACCCTCCACTGGCCTGGAGGCGTGTGACTCACTCTCACCTTCCTGAGACATCCTCCTCAAAGAACAACAACTGCTTAGTTCATCAGGGTAGACATGGCATGTACACTATACTGACTTATGCATGCAAGCCCGAGGAAACTAAACCTAGGGCTTTGATACCAAAATTTGTAACATCCCTTCCCGGTCCACCCGTAAACCCAAATGAACCGAGTCGAGACGCTACAAACTGGTTGACTGTATGGTCTGACATACTGAAAACATACTGTATATTGAATATAATAACATGCTGGTACTGTTTACAAAAATAATGTAATTTATACTTACAAAACATGATACTAGTTTACAAAAATGAAATGGGTCCAACTGAGTGCCCTGTACATGCCATAGAAGGAGAGACAAAAGGTACACATTAAAATGAGTAGCTACCCTGAAGACTGAGTCTTCTACAGATGAACTGCAGCAGTTGGAAGCCGACTCTCTATGGTCCAATCTCAAAACCTGCGAGTTAAACAGGTAACTCGCTGAGCAAATAATGCTCAGTGGATTTCTCAACATATAAAGAAACAAATAAGCACATACATATATAGAAAGAACCAACCATGTAAACATATATGGCACATATAAGCTCACACATTATGATACTTTCATGATACCTTGATTATCTTTTGTACTGTTTATAATACTATATAATTCATGAAATGTTATGTCAATATATCTGTATGGCTCCATAAGGTTATAGTGAAACCGAAGTGATAAGAAAAACTGTATGAAACTGGATGAATACTGTATGCTTGGCTGCTATGGCCCATATAATCATATCCACTCAACGGCCTGTAGCCGGAGTACCAAACTGTATGAGGTGCAGATCTGCTATCCTATGTCGCGACATAGCCTTATCTACATGGTTTCTACCTAACCTCAATGGAGCATAATGTTGGTATAGCAATAATATAACACAACATCACATTAATAGTTCATAACTTCATTTGCATCATAATGTTTATTTGATTTCACATCATTTGCATGCTTGAATGTTGTTTTGATACATGTTCTAATGTTGTATTTGATGTTAAAATGATTGGAGGCATATAAGTGAAGCAAAGAAATACAATTGCATTGAAAAAGAAATCCAAAAGTGCATGAAAACACAAGTCGCGAGCGCGTACTTCAAAGTCGCGAGCGCGTAGAATGCAAAATGAGAGACAGTGAGTTATCGGGCACAAGTCACGAGCGCGTACTTCAAAGTCGCGAGCGCGAGAAGTGACAAATGAGAGACAGTGAGTTCTCAGGCTAAATTCGTGAACGCACTATGAAGGTCCCGAGTGCTTACAGGCCAAGGGCCAAGTACGCGAGCGCGCACTTCACAGTCGCGAGCGCGAGATGTGCCAAATGAGAGTCAGAGAGTTTGCGAGCACAAGTCGCGACCGTGTACTTGAAAGTCGTGAGCGCAAGATGTGCTAAATAAGAGTCAGAGAGTTTCAGGTGAAAGTCGCGAGCGCGTAGGTCAAATTCGGGAGCGCGAGAAGGCAACGCGAACTCATCATGCAATTCGCGCGCGCTTCCAGCCTGCATTGTCTGTACTCTTGTGGTCATATCTCTCAATATACAACTCCAATTTGGATGATTCAAAAACCCATATAAAGCTAACACATAGAGGAACAAATAACTCTTCTATGACACTTCCTAATTCCATCATTAAATGGGGTCAAAATCAAGATGCAGCTAATGGTAAAATTTCCAGCAAAACCTGTTTCAACATAAACTCTACTCTTTACTTCATTTATTCAATACCTCCCCTGTTTTCCCCTATTTTCTCACCATTACCAGTCCTCCCACTCAACATAAAGCAAGATTGTCTCAATAGCAACACACCACACAATTCTCATGCAAAGAAAATAAAAAATAACAAGAGATATCAAACCTTTACTCCAAAAGCTTGAGTTCTTCCTTAGCTTCTTTTCTCTACACTATTAGAACTCCCTTCACCTATAAATAAGAATTCTTATGAATTCTAAAATAATAGCACCAAATGATTCAATTATGAACTTCAAGAAGGTTTACTTACTTGAATAAAAGAGAAGTTGAAGTTAAGGCTTAACTACCATGAAAATTGAAAGTAAGGTGGAAGAGGAAAGGAAGAAGATGAAGATAAACATGAAAATGGGAAAGTGAAATGGGTATTACGGGTAGGCCATCAAAAATCAAAGGATTTGTGTGTAAAAGTTCTAAATGGTACCTCAAGTGTTAACAGGCTACAACTTAATACCCAAGCTCAATCTTTTAATGCAAATCACTCCTCACCTATATGCTTTAATCTTTTTCTCTCACTCAAATCCACTTACAATCTCATTCTACCCCAACCGGGTTTGGTTCAACTCGACTCAACTCGACTACTCAACTCTATGCTAAGACTCGACTCGGAGTAGGATGTCACATTTGTCTTCGGGTTCGGTGAGATGACCCTGACGCCTGTGGACTACGCTGCCATCACCGGTCTCCGCTTCACCAGTCCAGTTCCCCCATTGGATGCTCAGTACGAGACAGCTACACTCGGAGCTCAACTAGTCCGCTCTCTGCTTGGTGTGATCACACAGACTAGGTACACCGCGCAGGGATGCGTGTCTTATGAGGTGGTCTTCCGGTTCTGGGCCGAGAGGATCAGGACCCGTTTAGCGGCTTGGAGGGAGTTGCCGGTGGAGGCCCGACCTGCTGCTCCTGCATACACTTGGGAGGAGAGGGACCAGGCTGCTCGGTCCTTCCTCTTCTACATTATATCGTCCCAGCTGCTGTGCACCTCCCAGAATAAGGGAGACCCGGCGGTGCTAGCATGTCTAAGGGATTTGAGCCAGGTCGGGTCCTTCGATTGGGCCACTCTAGCTTTGGCTGATCTCTATTACGGTCTGGATGTCTAGACTCGTGGTAGCGGTGAGTCAATCTGGCTGTTCATCCGGCCTCTGGAGGTAACATTCTTTCACTCTTCAACTTCTTCTTTGTCATTCTCAACTGTTCAACCAACTGATATCATTTCTTTCTCTATTGCAGGTATGGTCATACGAGTACCGTATCTACCCAGGGGGTCCGAGCGGTGACTCTCCTGCCGAGTCTAGGAGGATCCCTCATTATCTGGCCCATTGTCATCATACTTATGCCAGTGGCGAGGATCCCGAGTACTGGAGGAGCTTCCTTAACGACCGGGAGCTGTCCGACGTAAGTACAAAAAGAATCTCTGAACATTTAGCTTAGCTTTCTCCCCTTCTTTCTTTTTTTTTTATGCACACCAATCACTGATTTCTTATTCTTTTGCAGCTGTTCCTGACTCCATGGGATTGCGAGGCTTGGAGTACCTACCCGGGCCGGGAGGTGGCTGAGTTGCACACCCGATCGAGCCTGATGATGCAGGGGTACTGGGCTGATCGGTACTTCCTCGGAGAGAGGGTTTACGACACTCCGATAGCTCCAGCACAGCGGAGGGTGCCTCATGCCCCTCCTCGTCACATGTGTCTCCTAGAGGGCTTGACCCGGAAGGATCTGGAGGTGGAGTACAGGGGCTTCTCGGCGAACGATTTTCTGTCCGTTGGTGATTTCCCTACTTACTTCTCCTCTCGGATGCAGGCGCGGCTTCCCGAGATTCTCGAGTACACCCAGGTGACTTTCCTGATCTTCAATCTTATTTACTTTCATTATTATTTTCACTGTTTCAGACCACTGATACCATTACTTCCTCTGTAACTTAATGCAGGAGCGGAAGATGCACAAGACTGCGGCTCACTACAGGGTAGAGGCAGCGACTGAGGCAGGTGCTGCGGTCGCTCCAGCTAGACCGGTTGGTGTAGTATTGGGTGACGTCCTGTTTCCACCGGGCATGGAGGTGGTGCTAGATCCTGGTCTAGGCTTGGGATCGGGCATCATCATTCCTGCTGATATTCGGCAGGCTCCTCCCCCGGTGCAGCTGGACCCTGAGCACACTACACATGTGAGTTATAAACCGAATTTACAAAATTAAGAGCACTTTACCTGAATAGCCTTTTAATGAATTTTTCTTTTTGGAGGTGCCGGCCCAGAGGTATCAGGAGCTGTGTCAGCAGTTCGAGTTTGCCCGATCCTACATCGGTCGGCTCTATTCCGAGCGGCATGAGCGAGTAAGTATAGCCTTCTTGTGTCTTATCCTTCTTCCTTATTATTATTTTTCTATCTTTCCATACACATCTTTGTTTTACAGGACCTGGAGATCGGTAGGCTGCGGAGGCATCAGTCTCACCAGTCTAGCGCTGTGAGCCGACTCCAGGCGGAGGTAGACCGGCTTCGGACGTGGTTGGAGGTTGAGGGCATCCCGCTCGACTCCTCCGAGGAGGACGATGACGGCTCTTCTTTCGATGATGCACCACTGTCTCCACCCCTTCAGGCTGCTGCTGGTCTGAGCCGTAGGCAGCAGTAGTCCTACTCTGTGTCTCAGCCATTTTTGAACACTTTTTGATCATTTAGTAGTTTTATATTATTTTTTTAGGATGGTTGTACAGTTATATTATTTTTATGATATTATTTACCCTCTTTTTTTTATTATTTTACAGTATTATATCATCATACCTGTTTATATTTTACAGTTGTGAGATCTATTCCTACAAAAATAAAATACAAACACACAAAAGTACAAAATAGCGGTGTCCTATTTATTCACAAAAATGGTTCATCTTGTTAGCAGTCAATGGACCGATTTATTGTAAATGAATGAAATAAAATGAAATAAATAAAGAGTAAAATAATGGATTTAAAATGAAATACGACAAAAATCAATTACTAAATAGAAGTGGATCGTAGTACTTACCTGACAGGACGGTTAATGTGGTCATAAAAATTCAACCTTCTGATTGTACAAACCGTCCTTCTTATTGATTAATGCGGGTTTAAGTGCTCACCAACCCAAGCAGTCCATTCATGAATATCTTTCCAACTACCCTTGACAGCGGACATCAAGTCGAATAATGATGATGCTTCGCTCATCGGTCCCTTTACCCTTCTATAGATAGAAGTTTCCCTTCATATCTCCTTCACATCCAGCATTCAAAGCAAATCAGTTTCTTAGATAATCCTTTTCCATGGCCTTTAGAAACCAAGTCTCATCCTTTGTTCAATCCATTCCTGACGACTTATGGCAAGTTCCTCCTATGAACCAGCTCGTTTGGCTAAAATATTTCGAAGACTTAAAATCTGACTATAGTTTCTTGTCTTGGCTCATTACTCATTTTAATCCTAATACCATGGTTTTCCGGTTTGAAGACTCTGAAGTAACTCCGACCTACAAGGAGATGTGCGCCGTGATGGATCATCATCCTGATTAAGACGAAACTCCGGCTTTACCTCTAGGTCCTAGGTATGATCTAGCTGAGATTGTGGCCTTGTGTCCGATTTACCTTTCTGATGGCATAAACGTGGATCAAGGCCTTCCCTTGGAACCTTTCCTGAGCAGGGTTTTGTCCATTGATCTAGATCTCTCTTGGATTCAAGCTTGCTGCTTCTTGCTGTTGAATGTGTATGCCATGAAGAATCGTCAACCTGGAATTGGAGATTTCCTACTTCTGACCATTGTTCGTGACATGCAATTGTACCATCATACTGTCTTTATGATGATCATGGGAGAAACAATGTGTTGGTTCAGGGATATTGCCCTTTGCATCATCAACTTCAATGTTCATCATCGCGGTTGTCCACTGTTATTGCAAGCCTGGGCTCTGGACAAATTAAGCCTGATTCCTCCGGTTCCAGCTCGCTTAATTCCAACCTATGGACCTGCCAGCTTTCAATCTCGGTCTCGGAGACGCTTCGATTTTGGGGATAACCCAACAATTCGGTGGACTTGTCCTTGGTGAAGGATTAGACTGGTCACGACCGGAAGTATGAACCTCAATTATGTGTTGTATGCCAGTTTAGACCGTTCCATGGCCTATTTCCCAGATAGGATCAGCCGTCAGTATGGGATGATACAGCGTGTTCCCAAAATCCATAACTTCGAGAGTGGTTTGATAACACCACATCTGTTGACCAATTTGGCTGCCCGTTGGCAAAATCGAAACACCATGTATTTAGATGAAGGAACGATGCAGGACATCGTGACACCCGCATATGCCAACTGGTTCTTTACCCCATAATGATGTCACGCTCTGTGAAGATTGGCCTCTGCTGATAGGCCCCACTAGAATAAATTGTTGTTTGTTGCTTTTCTTTTGTACTCAGGCCATGAGCTTTTATTTAAATGTATCTGCTCTCCTTTTAATTAATGATCCTGATGATTCTGTCTTTATTAATTCCTGCTTTCTGCACACATGAATCAACAACAGACAATAAACTTTTTCTTTCGAAATTATTTGTTGCGTTAGTTATTTGGGCCTCCTGCCCTTGGGTTAATAAATGAAAGCTCATAAGAAAGAGATTATGATGTAAAACAAAAGTTTACGCTTGGAAATAACAAATAATGGGGTGACTGTTTTATTACCTGCACAAATCAAACAAAAATAACAAGTGTAACTTCTCTATGTATGCATGAACCTATATGAGTACTAAAGTTTTATATTGGTTTTATATTGATCTTTCCGGGGAAATCACTGAGAAAGTGGTGTTCGTTCCTCTGATCAATGTCTTAAAAGAGTTCATTGTGTAGGCAGGACTAGCAACCAGAACATTCTAAACCGGATGGGCCGATCTTTATTCAAATGAGCAGAGAGGAAAGGTCCTGCATTCTTCGACCACAACCCCGGAACAAAAATTTTAAAATACAAATCCTTTATTAATCTTACTTCTTTTCAACATTATACAGAAGTAAAGAAAATCTATTTTAATACAATGGTCATTTGCTCTAACTACTCGATTTCCTATTCTCCTTTGTGTCAAGTTGATGGCATTGAGCAACCAATTACAAATCTGTCACGAACGCATGGCATGGATTTCGCATTTAAACTAAGCACCACGCGTTGATCCCGAAAATTTTATTTTATTATCATTTTTATTCATGCTCTATCTTTTGCCTAGGCCGCCCTTTCGGGTTTTCAACCTAGCGAGCTTAATTTTTGCCTAAGCCGCCCTTTCGGTTTTTCAACTTAGCTGATTTTTTTTTTAATCGAAATCATCATTTCAGGCATAAAATCTCTTCATTTGGTCCTGATTGACAATTCGGTTGACAGGCTCCCCTTCCATGGTGACTAATTCAGCGGCGCATTTTGCTAATAACTTGTGAACTCTAAATGGTCCATGCCAGTTGGGCTTAAATTTCCCACCAGGATGATTCTGGGCTTCGTGATCCAATAATCTGATCAAAACCAAATCTCCGTTCTTTAATGCCCTTGGATGTACCCGTTTATTGTAGAAACGAGCAATCCTTCTTTTTCTCATCTGATCCTGAATCGAGCATTCAGTCTTCTTCCGTCTAAGAGCGCCAAATCTTCGTATCTCTTCTTGACCCATTCCTTTTCGGTCAGACCAGCTTCTACCAAAACCCTGAGAGACTTCTTTTCAAGCTCTATTGGTAACACTGCCTCCATTCCATATACAAGTTCGAAAGGAGAGGCTCCATTTACTGATTTGAATGTAGTGCGATGCCCCCAGAGTGCAAAAGGAAGTTTCTCAGCCCAGCTTCTGTACCTTTCACACATTTTCAACAGGATTCTTTTAATCTCCTTATTCGCAGCTTCTACTGCACCATTAGCCTGAGGGCGATAAGGAGAAGAATGGTGATGCTCAAGCTTATATCTATAAAGCAAGTGGCCAACATCTGCTTGAAAATGAGAACCGTTATCTGTAACTATGTGATGGGGAACACCATAGCAACAGAAAATGTTCTGTTCAATGAATCTAGCCACATGTTTGGCAGTTAAGGTTTTGTAAGACTGAGCCTCAATCCATCTAGAGAAGTAGTCAACTGCAACCAATATATACTGATGGTCGTTCAATGCTGCTGGCGAGATTTTGCCGATGACGTCTATACCCCATGCAGAAAAAGGCCAAGAAGGAGTTGTCGGATGGAGTTCAACAGCAGGTAAGTGGCTTTTATTGTCATGATATTGGCAAGCTTTGCAATGACGCACATACTGAACACAGTCACCTTCCATCTGCATCCAAAAATAACCCTGCCTCATGATTTTTCTTGCTAAGCTCATGTCGCTTAGATGAGTACCGCAAACTCCTTCATGCACCTTCCTCATTATGTCTTCTCCCTCTTTCTTACTCACGCATTTCAGCAACATCCCATCCCAAGCTCTTCTATAGAGTTCACCATCGGCTAGAACATAATTCAAAGCCATTTTTCTGAGAACTGCACGGTCTTCTTTCGTCGCATCATCAGAAAAAGTACCGTCTTTCATATACCTCAGAATATCCGTAAACCAGGGTTCTTCCTTCGACTCTACCTGGTTCACAAAATGTTCTTTATAGCACGGGATATTGGCTGTGGAAATGATAAATGGCTTCTTCGGAACTTTACTCAAATCCTGCCAAGCCGATGCTAAATTTCCCAAGGCATCTGGAATTCTGTTATAGGTTCTTCCTATGTGAGTGAAAGTGATCTTGTCGAATAGTGCTGCCTTTTTCAACAAGTACTCGACATAGGGCTTCAGTCTTTCTTCCTCTACCTTCCATCTCTCGTTAGCATGTTCAATAACCAATAACGAATCTCCTATTACCTCGACTTCCTTAGCACCGGATGCAAGGAGAGCTTCCATTCCAATGATGCATACTTCATATTCAGCCATGTTGTTAGTGACCGGGAACAACAGTCTCTTGCACATCGTGGTAACCTCGCCATTAGGTGCTTCAATTACAATACCAGCTCCGGCTCCATTTCTGTTGGCTGATCCATCAAAGTACAATTTCCAAGCCCCTGTTTCGATACATAGTAAGTGCTCATCTGGAAACTCCAATTCCCAAGGTTCATCACTTGTAATCGGATTCTCTGCCAGGAATTCTGCTACAGCCCGACCTTTGACCGTTTCCTTTGTTACAAATTCTGCATCTACGCTAGACATCTGAATTAACCACTTAGACAACCGTCCCTCTAAAGTGGGCGTTCTCTGCAAATACTTCAGAGGATCAATTTTGGAGACAAAAGTGACCTTGAAGGAATCAAAGTAAGGCCTCAACTTCTTTATCGACCACACTACTGCCATGCATGTTTTCTCCACCAAGTTGTACTTCTCCTCTATAGGCAGTAGTTTCTTGCTAATATAGTAAATGGCCTTTTCTACTCCAGCGGCGTCCGGCTGTACCAACATTGCTCCAACTCCTGCATTTTCTACAGATAGGTACAAGATCAGAGGTTCTCCTGGCCTTGGTGAACTGAGCACCGGTGGATTCATCAAGTATTTCTTTATGTGGTCAAAGGCTTTCTGGCAATCCTCATTCCACTTAACCGGCTGATTCTTCTTCAGTAGCTTGAAAATTGGAGCACAGGTGATGGATAACCTCGAAATAAACCTGCTAATGTACTGAATTTTACCTAAAAAGCTTCTCACCTGACGTTCTGTTCTTGGCGGTTCCATATCCTAAATGGCTTTTATTTTGTCGGGGTCAACCTGAATCTCGTTAGGTCCTACAACAAAACCTAACAACTTCCCTTTCGTTACTCTGAATACGCACTTATTAGGATTAAGTCTCAAGTTATACTTCTTGACCCGTGTGAAGAACTTCTCCAGCATCTCTGCGTGTTCTTCCTGTGTTTTTGTCATGATCACCATGTCATCCACATATACTTCTAACCCTTTATGGATCATATCATGAAATAATGTTGTAGCCATTCTCTGGTATGTTGCCCCGGCGTTCTTCAATCCAAATGGCATTACTCTATAGCAAAACATTCCGAAATCCGTGGTGAAGGCCGTCTTGCGCATATCCACTAAGGCCATCAGTATTTGGTTGTATCCGAAGAATCCGTCCATGATAGAATAACATCCCATTCCGACAGCACTGTCGATCAAAACATCTATGTGCAGAAGTGGAAAGTCATCTTTAGGCGAGGCTTTGTTCAGGTCCCTATAGCCGACACAGACCCTTATCCTCCCGTCTTTCTTCAGCACCGGGACTATATTTGCCAACCATTCCGGATAGTGAATTACTTCCAAGAATCCTGCATCCAACTGCTTCTGGACTTCAGCTTTGATCTTATCCTGCCACTCTGGTCTGACCCTTCTCCTTTTCTGTTTCACTGGTTTAACACTTGGATCAGTAGGGATGAAGTGCTCTGCTATTGATCTGTCGATCCCTGGCATGTCCGCATAGCTCCAGGCAAATACCTCTGAATTTTTTCTAATGCATTCTTGAAGATCCTATCTGAGCTCAGGTTTAAAGTCTGATCCGATTTCAATTATTTTAGGATCTTCAGTGGTGCTTAAGTTAAATGCAAAATGATGCAATGCATTTATGTCAAATATGCGTGTGGTATGATCAATACCATGAACATGACAATCAGGAAAACAAGAAAACAAATAGTCAAAGTTCACTTCCATTGATTGAAATAAAAGAGGAAAACCATCCATATTATTTTCAAAACAAGCATCAGAAAAACAAAATACAGGATTAATTGCCTGCTCAATACATTTATCACAAGTATTCTTTATTGCTTGAATTACTTCATCTGCATCTGCATCTTCTTCTGCTTCTGGGGTAGCTTCTGTTTTCTCTTCTACCAGCTTCATCTTCAATACCTTCCTCTCTGCCTCTTCGGCATCTTCAGCAGCTAGAACCGACTGGAGGATCCGTGTCTTGGCCTTCTGTTCTTGCACCAGCTTGGAAGCTTCATCCCCAATCCCCAAAAAGTCTTCAAACTCAGATATCTTCTTTGACCACTCAGATTCGGTGCTTGCTTGTGTCATGCCCACCATAAACTCAGTTCCCTCAACGAGTTGTTCCAAGGAAGGTTTGGGCAACTTGATCAGCTTCTCCTCGTAATCAGTCATAAATATCTCCAAGCCAGGGTAGGTCTTCCCCTTACTCTGAAATTCTCCTTCCGCTTGTGGAACAAAAAAGATATGATTCAAATTTGACCCTCTGACTGGAGACCGAATCTCATACCTTTCCTTCTTTCTATTTTCAGAATATCCCAGCCCGCGTTTGTCTTGTTGTCCGAATGCCGATGAGAGAGGCTCAAACATTCCTTGCAACTCCCGGCTTAAACCTTTGCCATACTGCCAATGCATCTTCTTCATCATCTTCCTTGAGAAAGGACTCATTCTATTCACTGCACTCTTGCTCTTGGTGGTGGGCGCATCAATTACTGCCACTTGAAAACCCGATAACGGTACTGCCAACTCTAAGCCTTCCACTGTTGCTACATTCAGATCCTCTTGCGCATTTCTATCACCATAGGAAGTCCGATAGTTGCCAAACCCTCTATTCTTCTTCTTTTCCTCCTTGTATAGCTCCTCTATGTTCAAACCAGCGCTTTGAACTAGAGCAAAATCAGTGAGAGGTTGGGTTAACTTCCTCTCCTTAAAGAAGGGCAACAAGCTCCTACTGAAGATTCTGATAAACTCTTTATCCTTTGGCCTTGTCTAAAACCTATACAGCTTTGTTCTCCATCTCCTGTAGTAGTCAGAAAAGCTTTCATCCTTCCCTTGTCTCAAACCCTCCAAATCACGCAAACCGAACTCATCGCTCTCATCGGTCTTGAAATGCTTGAGAAAGCGGTCTGTAGTTTGATCCAATTCTTCTGAATCTCCTCATCTAGGCCATCATACCACCTCCGATAGTCCTTATGTAATGTTTGCGGGAATGCTCGTAAAACATCTTCCTCATTGTACCAGTTCATCTGAGAGACTCGAAGAAATTCAGACAAGTGAGAACGGGGATCATTGTCTCCTTCAAAAGTGGTATGCTTGAATGTTTTGAATGAGGTGGAGCTGGTCGGGTGCAAAACATACTCAGTTATGTGAAAATTGGTGATCAGATCTTTTTCCTTTACTATAGACATTTTCTCAATCTTGTCTTTCAGCTACGCAAGTTGCTTGATTACATCATTCTCAATAGGGACAGTATTTCCCACAGAAGCCCGGTTGTCTGACACTGGTTCTGGAATTTGCCTTTCTTCAACCGCTGGTTGACTGCTCGAAGCAGGAGTAGCTTGGTTTTGAGCCCTATCTTGGGCGAGAGCAGTGGCCACAATCTGAGCAATTGTTCTTATCTGAGCTTGCGAAAATCCGGGCTCATCCCCTATATCATCTGCCATTTCTACTGGATCTGAATCAGGCTCTAAACCTGATGAACTTGAATAGCTCACTGAACTGACTGGAATAAACTCGGGGATTGGGGATGTTCTGACTAGACGCTGACCAGGACGTCAGTTCCAAGCTCTCGAAGCAGTTTCCCGGGAAGGATCAATTCTGACAAAAAATGTCTGAGTTAAAGTAGGTCCTGCGTGTATGCATGTGAAAATGAAAGCACATAGGATGAGAGATGCATTTCTAATATGCTAAGACCAGCATGGAAATAAGACTTCGATTTCAACGACTGGACCAAAAATTCGGTATGAATAACACGTCAATAACTTATTTTATATTTAAAAATTTCAGGCATTATCTGTCGTCGACCGTTCCTTTTGGATTTACGATCAACTATTTTCTCTCGAATCCCTAACTTTTGCCTCGGAACGAAAGAATCTCCGAGCGGGATTTTATTTTTTTATTTATTTTTTATTTTGTTGTATCCTTACTTTTTGCCTTAGAACATCTGGCCCCAAGCAGGACGTCATTCTATTTTGTTACAAAATTTTATAATCTCTCACTTATTTTCAGATAATGCGAGGAACGTAAAGATACAAAGGAATCGCAACCCCCTTATATCTCCCTTCTTTTTTGGGTATTGATTCGCTATAAGTTATTGTATAATATTATTCAAAACGAATTTGAGGTCCAGTCTTGAGACCAAGGTCAAATGTCCATACCGAACATCAGCTCTTAATGCATGGCTGAAAAGGAAAGTGTTACATGGTGCATGAATGTCACAACATATGTACAATTTATAACATACAGGGGAAACGGGAGTTGGGAAATGCATGCCTTCCAACCTTATTTCTCCCACACACGGATTCCATTGGTATAAATTCCGACATCTATTTCCTAGGAATTGGTCTAATCTTGACAACCAACAGGGGGTTTTGAGATTGACGATATCAACTCTCGGAAATGAATGCTGCATAACAACAGCAAATAGAACCGTGTATTTCCTTAGGGGAAGTAACTACGGCTTTTAACTACATGCATTGGCTTTAGTCTTATTGGGTTTAACAAAGTCTGGGGTCTCGGGCTTTATTGGGCCTACTCCTTTTGACGCACCTTTAAGGTACTAGGCTTGCGGTTGGTAGTAATGTTAATTCTCGGATGGATGCACCTAAAACGCATGGTTTAGGCTAGATCCACCGTCAAACTTAACACCAGTACCGAAGGGTAGTATGGGTAGAATGAGGTGAGAAGAGAGAAATGTGAATGAATGCAAAAATCATATAAAAGAAAAGGAAAGCAATTTAAACATATACGGACGATTAAAAATTTTCCATCGGCTTTTCTAACCAATTTTTATTTAGAAAAGTAGGCTTTTTAGAGTCAATTCCTAATTGCAACTACTAAATTTATTAAAAATAACCAGAGATTCTGGGTTCGATCCCCAGTTAAGTCCCCAAACTGTTTTCGCCGAAATCCCGAACCCCGGAAGGATCCCAAAAACATCTTTTTTTATATATATTATTTATTGTTTTCGAAGAAGGTGATAAAAATCTTTTTGGATATGCGATGCCGATAAATCGGTCTTATAAAACATTTGAGTCGCCACCCACTATTTCGGCAATGGGACCGTTTCCAATTTTATTTTATAAAAGTGACTTCATTTAACCCAATTTTATTCAAGGCCAAATTATTTAGAAAAACTGGTCAGGCGAACCAATGAGGTTCTGGGTAAGGGAATTGGGTACGTCGGTCCGTTGGAAACCGACGTCCGGAAAAATCGGCCTCTCTTAACCTACGATTTCTAATTGATTTTATTTTAGAAAAGCCAAATTATTTAATTAAACCCAACCCGAATAAATCGAACCGAGTTCCTACATGGAAAATTAGTTAATCATCCAAACTAGGTTCATTCATTGCATTCATCATCCATTAATCATCCCATTCACCATTCATCCATGATATAACGAATAGAATTAAAAGACCCGCTCTTGCCTTATGGTTAAAGGCGGGCCACAAACCAGATTTAATAATATATTGATAATAAACAATAAATAATAAATCCTACAATCTCATAATCACAATAAATTAATCGATTTGGTTTGATTAAAACATAATTTGCCCATTATTGATCATTTTCCAGATTAAGATTAAAAATCTACTTAATGACATGAAATTGAAATAAGATAAACAAAATATTCTGGAATTTCAAGGCAGTCGCGTCACGCAGCTGTTCTACGAAGGACAGTCGCGTGACGCAGCTCTTATCATTTATTCTGGAACTTAGAACAGTTGCGTCACGCAGCTGTTCTATGAAGAACAGTCGCATCACGGAACTCCTAGCTACGCGACGGAACTGTTCGTGATTTTATTAAAATCCTTAGGTATATTGATTATTTATTCGAAGCAAAATATTAGATACAAATATGAAAACAAAATAGAAACTGAGTACACGAACAGCTGCGTCACGCGGGTGATCCAGTCCAGGTTAAGGGCTTTTGGACATGAACAGTCGCTTCACGCAGGTAATAGCTGCGTGACGCGGCTGCTCTGGTCCGCAACTACCTTTCAAACTACCCTTTTTACGTGTTCTTTTTGTCAAAAATGATTAAACTCAACTCAGGAAAGTCCAACAATGGGCAAAATTACGTCTAACCAATAACAAACCAACTAAATACTATGAAAATAAGATTTTTAAGGAATAAAAGACTAGAAATGAAAAAGAAAGGTTAAAATGGTTACCTAGCCCTCAGATTTGAGGATTGCATGCACTTGGATTAGCTTAGGGACACTGTTTCACGATCCCAGAAGTGTAGTTATCAAGTTTTTTTCACAGAACATAATGTTTTCTTTTTCTTTCTTTCCTCTCTTTTTCTCTTCTTATATTTTTGTATTTTTTTTTATTTCAAAACTAAATCTTTAATGGCTTGGTCTTCCTCAAGTTTACTCACTTGAGTTCTTGGGGAAGGAACCCTAGCCATTTAATCGAAAACTTAGTTTAAAACCTTAAAGTTCTTAGAGAAAAATGAGAGAGGAATCAAAAAACTCCAGTTTTTAGCATAAAATGTCATATTGATATGGGTAGGGCAACAGAACATAGTCGCGTCACGCAGGTTATACCCGCGTAACGCAACCGTAAGCTGCGTGACGCAGCTTACTTTTCATACAGTTACCGCGTATCCATACAAACAGTGCAGGCCGTTGCACGGGCGCGCGCCAGAGGTGTCAGCCTCGTTAGAGTTGCGTGACGCAACTAAGAGTGCCGTCACACAGCTAATAGCTGCATGACGCAACCCTAACGCGGGACAGACTCCTTTAGGCCGATTCGATTCGAATTTTGGTTCAAATATTTCTGGTTGATCGTGATACCTTATTCCTTATCCTCATATCATCACTGGGTCAGGTGGGGGGCATAAAATTACGCGTCAACAAGACTGCATCGGGGGGGTCCAATAAGTCCCAGAAGGCTGAAGCATCAGTGGAGGATCCACCAGCACGGGCCTTGCCTAGATCGACCTATGTAAGAAAATCCACACAAACAAGGAATTAAAACTAACACTTGTCTATTTTTGTTTTCATGGCAGGAAAATAGAGTGTTCAAGCCTCTGGCCAGACACAGCCACGTCACTTGACTACAGCCGCGTCACGCATCTACAAAGCTGCGCACGCAGCTTGTCAAAGTTGTGCCTTCGAACTAACAGCCGCATCACGCAACCATGGAGCCGCGCAACGCAACTTGTCAAAGATGCATCCTCTGACTAATAGTTGCATCACGCAACTGTTCTTCCAAAGAACAGATGCGTGACGCACCTGTTGAAGGTGAGACAGAAAAGAAAAGAAACCCTAACGTTTCTATTTGCCAATTTTTATGTTCTATGCACCTGTCAAAGGGCCTAGGCAAGTCACAATCGACATGGCATCGCAATTTAAGATAGCAAACAAGACATCAAGACACACAAGAAAGGCATAATCGAAATCTGGAGACAATAGGGTCGCTTCGCACAGTTGCGTCACGCAACTATTCGCATCAGAACAGCTGCGTCACGCGACTGTTCACAGGAGGACAGCTGCGTCACGCAACTCCTTCCTGTGTGACGCTACTACCGACGCACAGACAGCACAAAATTGCACCAAAAATCATTCGCAAGACACTAAAATAAGAAATTCAAGTGTGAAGTTACTTACCTCGGACTAGAAACCGCGTATCGCGTCGGTATCATGTCGAACTGGGAAATCAGAGCCCGGCAATGGGAGAAGCTGAAGAGGTCGTGTCCCGGGTGTCAGGGCATTACGGCTCACGGGTACTCGCTCACCCTCGAAAATCGGGATGACCGGGATCGCCCCCAGGGTGTCCATCTCTAGTGTGTAAGCAGAAGCAGGGATTTCGGAAAGCTGGGCCATCCTAGCTAAGGTTCAAAGTGTTTCGGAAGGTTTGAGAGTTTGAAAAGTGAAAATGAAATGTTGAAAAGCTTATTTATAATAAGAAGTGAAAATGGGCCCAAGCCCATTAACACTTATTTAGGCCCAAAATGGCCCATTACCGCCCATTCAAGCCCAAAATGGCCCATCCAAGCAATTTGAAGTCAGTGTGCGGTTCGTATACTTCAGTAATTTTGTCTGCTCACCACACAGGGGGCAAGATCATCAAATTGCGCAAATTACCCTCAGGTAAATTTTCTTTCAAACACCGCATCAGGAAAGGTATACCTGAAAATTCAGGATTAAAAATCTCTTGCCTAAATTTTTGCTAAAATTTTAAACAAATTTTGCAATAAACATTAATAAAATTTTCAAGGTTTGCTTAAAAAGATAATATTTTTGGCCCCAAGTCAGAATTTCGGACTGGGGGCAAAAGTACAATCTTCTGCCCTGATGCAAAATTTCAAAGTTTATTATTATTAATGCATGGGGGCATGTGACGCCCCAACATTTAACAAGGCAAGATCTGTTTGCACACAGAAATTGCTCTTTTTCTCTTGAACAATTTTTCAGGCCAACCGGTGATGGTTTCTTAAAGCCGATAGGTCCCACCGAACAGTGATGGTGTATTACGAAGCTGTTTGGATCGTTTTCTCGATTAGTGATGATGTATTGCGAAGCTGATCGAGTCAATCTTTTTACTGATTAGTGATGGTATATTGCGAAGCTGATCAGGACAATCTCAATGACCAACCGGTGATGGTTTCTCGAAGCCGATAGGTCCCACCGAACAGTGATGGTGTATTACGAAGCTGTTTGGATTCTCTTCCTGGTTAATGATGATGAATTACGAAGTTGATCAGGGCAATCAAAATCCTTCGAGCCAATCAAACTGAGCCTCGAAGGTATCTTCAGAGCCAATCAGACTGAGTTTTGGAGGTCGTTACCGATCCGACTGGAGCCAATAAAGCCGATCAAATTGAGCTTTGAATACGACCGGATGATCAAGACAACCATTTCATCCAATCCGAGGTTGAAGACTCATCAATGGACCACTTTAACATTAATCGTTTATCCAATTAATGATAAAGTGGGGGGGCAAACTGTTGACGCATGTTTTTATGCCCCCACCTAACCCGATGAGGATACGAGGACGTGGAATGAGGGATCATGGTTATCCGGAAGCCTTTAAACCCAAGGATTTGATTTAAACCGATTTAAGGGTGTCTCATTTGCATTAGAGTTGCGTCACGCAGCTATAAGGTGCGTGGCGACACTGACAGTTGCGTCACGCAACTCCAATTAAGATGACGTCACCATGAAAGCCGACATAACGGTTTTTCATTCTGTTTGGGTACGTGGCAACGGTCTAGAAATTGAGCTGCATCACGCAGCTATCGGGTCCGTCATGTAGCCGTCAGTTGCATGACGCAGCTATCCCCTGTTGCCCTACCTCTATAAATACAGCGTTTTTTTATCTTATTCGGGACAAGAATTTTAGGGTGTAAAAACACACACTTGCGGCTGGGTTTTTCTGCAGAAACTCTTGTGAGTTCCCTTGAAGAAAAACAGCCTTTAGAGATTAATTAAGTTAAAATGAAAATCATAAAAACAGAGAAAAAAAATAAGAGAGAAGGAGGTGGGTGTTGAAACCTGGTGAACAAAGGCTTCTGGAACCCTGAAATCTCATTCTTTAGGGCGTTCAGATTGTTTACAATCCTCAATCTGAGGGTTACGTAATTCCCTAAGACTTTTCTTAGTATTTTTAGTTGTTTATTCATTATTATTTATTTTATTGGTGTTTCAGTAGTGTGATCTCTGCCCACTCTTGGATGTTTTTAGATTGTATTAAAACATGTTTAAATAAAAGGAAAATGTAAAAAGGGTTGTTTGAAAAGTGAATACGGACCAGAGCAGTTGCGTCACGCAGCCAGTAGTTCCGTCACGGACCTAGCAGTTGCGTGACAGAACTGTTCATGTCCAAAACACAGTTATCTTGCCCAGATTAGTTGCATAACGGAACTGTTTGTATTTATAATTTTATTTTGCTTTTATTTTCTGTTTAGTATTATATTTGAAATAAACAGTTGATGGATCTGGAAGTTTTTCCAAATTATGAACAGCTTCGTCACGCAGCCATTGGATCCGTCACGCAACTATTCTTCCATAGAACAGCCGCGTGACGCAACTGTTCTAGGGTTCCAGAAACAATTTTTATTCTTTTTTAAAAAAATAATAATAATAATTTCATGTGATTAAATAAATATTCAATTCTTTTAATAATTCAAGAGACAACCAATTGTGGGCAAATTGCAGTTTAATCAAGTTTAGTATATTAATATATTATTATACACGATTTCGAGTTTTTAGGGTTTCTTGGATTCAAATTGGGTAGAATGTATTTTTAGGTTCAGTTTGTGGCCCGCCTTTAACCATAAGGCAAGAGCGGGTCTTTTGTTTACTTTGACTTAACTGCTTTGGGTTGAATGGTTTGAATTGTTTGAATGATTATGGATGCAATGAATGAACTTATTCGGGACGATTAAATAATTTTCCACATAGGAACTCGGTTCGATTTATTCGGGTTGGGTTTGTATAAATAATTTGGCTTTTCTAAATTTAAATAAATTAGAAATTGTAGGTTAAAAGAGGCTGATTTATCCGGGCGTCGGTGTTGACGCGTGATTTTATGCCCCCACCTGACCCAATGATGATATGAGGACAAAAGATAAGGTTTCACAGTAAACCAGAAGTGCTTGAATCAAAAGAAATCGAATCAAACCGCCCAAAGGAGCCTGACCTATGTTAGGGCTGCGTCACGCAGCTAGTACCTGCGTGACGGCACACTTAGTTGCGTCACGCAGCTCTAACGGGTCTGACACCCCTGGCGCGCGCCCGTGCAACGGCCTGCACTGTTTGTATGGATACGCGGCAACAGTACGAAAAGTAAGTCGCGTCACGCAGATTTATGGGTGCGTCACGCAGCTCCTACCCGCATGACGCGACTGCCCTGTTGCCCTAGCCATATAAATACATCACTTTACAGCAAAAACGGGACTTTTTGCTAGACTTTTGCATTTTCAGTTTGCTCTCATTTTTCCTCTAAGAAAATACAGTTTTCAAAGTTTAGACATCTAAAAAGACGACTAAAGCTCTTTCTCAAGAACTCCATTGAGTAAACTTGGGGTAGATCAGGTCATAGATATTTAGATTTAAGATTAAAGAAAGATAATAGCAAAAAGATAAAAAAGAGGAAAAAAGAGAAAAATAATTTCATTTTTGCGAAAGAACTTGGTGATTGCGCTTCTGGAATTGTGAAACAACACCTCTGAGTTAATCTCAGCGCATGCAATCCTCAAATCTGAGGGCTAGGTAACGATCCTAACTCTATCCTTTTTATTTTTATTTATTTCTAGCTTTTTACTTCTTAAAAATCCCATTTTTGCACTGGTTAATTGGTTTGCCATTGATAAAATGTAAGTTTGCCTATTGTTGAGTCTTTCTGGGTTCATTATAATAATTTTGGACAAAAACAAAACGTAAAAAGAACTAGTTTGAAAGGTAGTTGCGGACCAGAGCAGCCGCGTCACGCAGCTACTACCTGCGTGACGCGACTGTTCATGTCCAAAAGCCCCTGACTTGGACTAGACCACCTGCGTGACGCGGCTGTTCGTGTGCTTATTTTCCGTTTCGTTTCTATATCCGTATCTAATATCTTGCTTTAAATAAATAATTCATATACCTAAGGATATCAATAATGTCACGAACAGTCTTGTCACATAGCTAATAGTTGCGTCGCGCGGCTGTTCTTCATAGAACACCTGCGTGACGCAGCTGTTCTAGTTTCCAGGACCATAATCAGAGTTTCGTCACGCGACTGTTCTTTATAGAACAGCTGCGTGACGCGACTGTTATAAATCCCAGAATAAAAGATAAGAGTTGCGTGACGCGACTGTTCTTCATAGAACACCCGCGTGACGCGACTATCTTCCAGTATCAACACATTTTCACTATTTTAGGAGCAGTTTCATTCGAGTAAATCACTTTTCTTTAAATTTAATCCGAGAAATTATCAATAGT